>NW_012101309.1:0-1562 GCF_000951045.1 Mandrillus leucophaeus | reverse complement strand
CAATAAAATGAAGCACAATAAAATGAAATATGCCTGTATAGTAGATACTATTAGAATACAATAAAATGACATTCATGATTGGAGTAAAAGAAAAACATACTTGATTCAAAATTCACATACAAACAACACAATGTGAATGCTTCAGTGAAACAATTAGCAAGGGTGATATCCATTTGTGTTCAACAGAGTAGTTATTTTAAACACAATTTGCTATGAATAATATCATATTAGACAAGAAAGGTAAGTTCATATTTCAAAAGGGAAACATTTTATATTCGACATTCACTTAAAACAATGTAATAAACGCAGTAATTACAACAAAGATCGGTAAAAACAAACATGAAATATCTCTCTGCCAGATCTCTTTGGAATTAATAAACAACAAAAAATGAAAACCCTTAAATATATCTAGCATTAAAAAGGAAAAAAAATGTGAACAACTTTTTAGACATTAGTAAAAATGACCTAATTTGATATAAAAACTTGTGTTTTTGGGGGAGGGTGCAGCTAAGACAGTATTTACAGGCAGAATAATGCAGTGGCTGAACACATGGATCCTGAAACCAAAAAACTTGCTTTTGAATTCCAGGTCTGCCATTTACTTGACATTTTATTGTGTGACCTTGGATAAGTTCCATAATCTGTTTTGTTATTGCTAAAATTGGGATAATAGTGATAAACACAACATAGATTAGTTGTATTACATGAATGCATTAAAATCTATACATAGGTATGTATAAGATGCATGCAAATAGCCAAAAATTACAAGAAATCACTCCTATAAATGAGGCAGCTCTGTGTTAGAACTAAGTGTTCAAGATGATAGAGACTAAGAAACCTAAAGAAAGTAAAGATAAGGAACTACCAAAGATAAAAGCAAAAGTTAATAAAAAATAAAGGCATTCTTGATAAATAAAACAAAAAACTGGTATGTTGAAAAGACCCAAAACATGGATAAACCTTCAAATTTATTAAGAACACATGTAACATGGCATAAATAACATTAAAAATGAGTCTGGAAGTGTACGAATAGTTTTTAGAAATGCACAGTTTTATGTTAGCATTATATCCATGTTACAGAAGACTAAAATGTATTAATACAAACAGGATAAAGATATAGAGAATATATATATGCAAAGAGCATATATATGTTATTTAAGGTCATAGAGCATTGTCATTGCTCCAATGATGACATACATTCATATGCTGGAATACATCTAAATTATAATATAAAGAAACACAAATAATAGAAAGGTATATCATGTTCACAAGTAGAATATTCTATGAACTTTAATTTTTTCCAAATTATAGGTTCCACATGATGCTAATAAGATTTCAAAGGATTTTTTTTTTTTTAATACTGTAAGTTCCAGGGTACATTTGCACAACGTGCAGGTTTGTTACATATGTATACTTGTCCCATGTTGGTGTGCTGTACCCATCAACTCGTCAGCACTCATCAACTGGTCATTTACATCAGGTATAACTCCCAATGCAATCCCTCCCCCCTCCCCCCTCACCATAATAGGCCCCGGTGTGTGATGTTCCCCTTCCCGAGTCCA
>NW_012101308.1:418963-419408 GCF_000951045.1 Mandrillus leucophaeus | reverse complement strand
GATGTGGTGCTGAGAAGAATGTATATTCTGTTGATTTGGAGTGGAGAGTTCTATAGATGCCTATTAGGTCTGCTTGCTGCAGAGATGAGTTCAATTCCTGGTTATGCTTGTTAACTTTCTGTCTCATTGATCTGTCTAATGTTGACAGTGGAGTGTTGAAGTCTCCCATTATTATTGTATGGAAGTCTAAGTCTCTTTTTAAGTCTCTAAGGACTTGCTTTATTAATCTGGGTGCTCTTGTATTGGGTGCATACATATTTAGGATAATTAGCTCTTCCTGTTGTATTGATCCCTTTACCATTATGTAATGGCCTTCTTTGTCTCTTTTGATCTTTGATGATTTAAAGTCTGTTTTATCAGAGACTAGTATTGCAACTCCTGCTTTCTTTTGTTCTCCATTTGCCTGGTAAATCTTCCTCCATCCCTTTATTTTGAGCCTATGTAT
>NW_012101308.1:413972-415854 GCF_000951045.1 Mandrillus leucophaeus | reverse complement strand
CCCCTCCCCCAGCCTCGCTGCTGCCTTGTGGTTAGATCACAGATTGCTGTGCTAGCAATGAGGGAGGCTCTGTGGGCATTGGACCCTCCTGGCCAGGTGTGGGATATAATCTCCTGGTGTGCCTGTTTGCTTAAAGCACAGTATTAGGGTGGGAGTTACCCGATTTTCCAGGTGTTGTATATCTCATTTCCCTTGGCTAGGAAAAGGGATTCCCTTCCCCCTTGCACTTCCCAGGTGAGGCGATGCCTCGTCCTGCTTCAGCTCTCGCTGGTCGGGCTACAGCAGCTGACCAGCACCGATTGTCCGGCATTCCCTAGTGAGATGAACCCAGTACCTCAGTTGAAAATGCAGAAATCACCGGTCTTCTGTGTCGCTCGCGCTGGGAGTTGGAGACTGGAGCTGTTCCTATTCGGCCATCTTGCTCCACCCCCCTACATGATTCTTTTCATGGATCAGTTTTGTAGCACTGTTTTTGGGGAGTCTGAGAAGAGATATTCTGGATCACATTGAAGCCTATGGTGACAAAGGAAATATCCTCATATAAAAACTAGAAGGAAGCTTTCCGAGAAAGTTCTTTGTGATGTGTGAATTCATCTCACTGATTTACAGCTTTTTTTTCATGGAGCAGTTTGCCAACACTGTTTTCATCGAATCTGCCAAGACATGTTTGAGAGTGCATTGAGGCCTATGGTTACAAAGGAAATATTCTCAGATAAAAACTAGAAAGAAGCTTTTTGAGAAACAGCTCTGTGATGTGTGAATTGATCTCACAGAGTTATACCATTCTTTTCATTTAGCAGTTTGCTAGCAATGTTTTCGTGGAATCTTCAATAGGATATTTTGGAGGGCATTGAAGCCTATGGTGACAAAGGAAATATCCTAAGATAAAAACAAAAAGAAGCTTTCTGACAAATTGGTTTGTGATGTGTGATTTCATCTCACAGAGTTACACTGTTCTTTTCATTGATCCTTTGGTAAGACTGTTTTCTTGGAATCTGCAATGGGATGATTTGGAGCACATTGAAGCTTAGGATGACAAAGGAAATGTCCTCAGACAAAATCTAGAAAAATCTTTCTAACAAATTGCTTTGTGATTTGTGAATTCATCTCACAGAGTCGCATGATTCTTTTCAGGGAGCACTTTGGTAGTACTGTATTTAGGGAATCTTCAAAGGGACATTTGGGAACTCATGGAGGCCTATGGTGAAAAAGGAAATAACCTCAGACAAAAATTGCAGAGAATCTTTTCGAGAAATGGTTTTCTGGTGTATATTCACATCATAGAGTTTAACCTTTTTGTTGATTGAGCAGTTCAACATCACAGTTTTTGTGGTATCTGAGAGGAGATATTTGGGAGCACATCGAAGCCTATGGTGAAAAAAGATATATCGTCAGATTTAAGCTAGAAAGAAGCTTTCTGAGAAACTGCTCTGTGATGGGTGAATTCATCTCACAGAGTTACACCTTTCTTTTCATTGAGCAGTTTGTTAACACTATTTTTGTTTAATCTGCAAAGGGATGTTCGGGAGTGCATAGAGTCCAATGGCTAAAAGGAAATAACTTCAGGGAAAAGCTGGAGTGAAGCTTTCTGAGAAACTCCTTTGTGATATGTGTATTCATCTCATAGACTTAAGCATTTCTCTTGAGGGAGAACTTTGACTTCACTGTTTGTGTGGTGTCTGAGAAGGGATATTTGGGAGTGCATTGAAGCCTATGGTGGAAAAGGAAATATCTTCAGGTGGAAAAGTAAATATCCTCATATAAAAACTAGAAAGACGGCCAGGCACGGTGGCTCAAGCCTGTAATCCCAGCACTTTGGGAGGCCGAGGCGGGCGGATCACGAGGTCAGGAGATCGAGACCATCCTGGCTAACATGGTGAAA
>NW_012101308.1:395302-413922 GCF_000951045.1 Mandrillus leucophaeus | reverse complement strand
ACGAGGTCAGGAGATCGAGACCATCCTGGCTAACATGGTGAAACCCCGTCTCTACTAAAAATACAAAAAACTAGCCGGGTGTGGTGGCGGGCGCCTGTAGTCCCAGCTACTCGGAGGCTGAGGCAGGAGAATGGCCTGAACCTGGGAGGCGGAGCTTGCAGTGAGCTGAGATCGCGCCACTGCACTCCAGCCTGGGTGACACAGTGCGAGACTCCGTCTCAAAAAGAAAAAAAAAAAAAACTAGAAAGAAGCATTCCTCAAAACTGTTTGTAATGTGTCAAATTGTGTCACAGAGATACACAATTCTTTTCATGGAGCACTTTGGTAACACTGTTTTTGTGGCATCTGCAAAGGGATATTGGGGAACGCGTTGATGCCTACAGTGAAAAAGGAAATATTCTCAGAAAAAAACTAGAAAGAAGTTTCTGAGAAACTGCTGTGTGACATGTGAATTCATCTCACAGCGTTACACATTCCTTTTCATTGAGCAGTTTGATAACAGCGTTTTCGTGAAATCTGCAATAGGATATTTGGGAGCGCATTGAAGTCTATGGTGACAAAGGAAATATCCTCAGATGAAAACCAAAAAGAAGCTTTCCGAGAAACTGCTTTGTGATGTGTGAATTCATCTCACAGGTTACACTGTTCTTTTCATTGAGCAGTTTGTTAACATTGTTTTCTTGGAATCTACATTGGAATATTTTGGAGCACATTGAAACTTATGATGACAAAGGAAATATCATGAGACAAAAACCAAAAGAAGCTTTCTGAGAAACTGCTTTGTGATTTGTGAATTCATCCCACAGAGTTACACGATTCTTTTCATGGATCAGTTTGGTAGCACTGTTTTTGGGGAATCTGAGAAGGTATATTTTTTATCGCATTGAAGCCTATGATGACAAAGGGAATATCCTCAGATAAAGACTAGACAGAAGCTTTCTGAGAAAGTTCTTTGTGAAGTGTGAGTTCATCTCATAGAGTTACACTTTTCTTTTCATGGAGCAGTTTCCTAACACTATTTTCATGGAATATGCAAAGGGATATTTGCGAGCACATTTAGGCCTATGGTGAAAAACTAAATATCCTCAGAAAAAAAACTTGAAAGAAGTTTTCTGAGTAACTTCTTTGAAATGTGTGAATTCATCTCACAGAATTTCACAGCTCTGTTCCTTGAACAATTTCTGAATCCTGTTTTCATGGAATCTGCAATGGGATATTTCAGAGCGCATTGAAGCCTATGGTGCAAAAGGAAGTACGCTCAGACAAAAACTAGAAAGAAGCTTTCTGAGAAACTGCTTTGCGATTTGTGAATTCATTTCCCAGAGTTACACGATTCTTTTCATGGAGAAGTTTGCTAACACTGGTTTCGTGGAATCTGCAAACAGATATATGGGAGTGCATGAGGCCTATTGTGAAAAAGGAAATATCCTCATGTAAACACTAGAAAGAAGCTTTCAGGGAAAATGATTTGTGATGTGTGAATTCATCTCACAGTGTTACACTGTTCTTTCTACTGAGCAGTTACCTAACACTGTTTTCTTGGAATCTGCAATGGGATATTTTGGAGCACATTGAAGTTTATGGTGTCAAAGGTAGTATCTTCATATACAAAATAGAAAGAAGCTTTCTGAGAAACCGCTTTGTGCTGTGTTAATTCATCTCACAGAATTACATGATTCTTTTCATGGATCAGTTTGTAGCACTGTTGTTGGAGAAACCAAGAAGGGATATTTTGTGTCACATTGAAGCCCTTGGTGTCTAAGGAAATATCCTCAGATAAAAACTACCAAGAAGCTATTTGAGAAAGTTCCTTTTAAATGTGTGAATTCATCTTACAGATTTACTCCTTTTTTCATGGAGCTATTTGCTAACACTTTTTTCATGGAATCTGCAAAGGTAAATTTGGGAGTGCATCATGACCTAGAGTGAAAAAGGAAATATCCTCAGATAAAAATTAGAAGGAAACTTTCTGAGAAACTGCTTTGTGATGTGTGAATTCATGTGACAGAACTACGCCATTCTTTCATTGAGCCGTTTGATAACACTTTTTCATGGAATCTGCAAAAGGATATTTGGGAGTGCCTTGAAGTCTATGGTGACAAAGGAAATATCCTCGGATGAAAACCAAAAAGAAGATTTCTGGGAAACTACTTTGTGTTGGTCAATTCATCTCAGAGTTACACTGTTATTTTCATTGTGCAATTTGCTAACACTGTTTTCTTGGAATCTGCAATGGGCTACTTCGGAGTGCATTGAAGCTTATATTGACAAAGGAAATATCCTCAGACAAAAATTAGAAAGAATCTTTCCAAGAAACTGTTCTGTGAATTGTGATTTCATCTCAGAATTTCATAATTATTTTCATGGAGCAGTTTGTTAGCACTGTTTTTGCAGAATGTGATGAGGGACATTGTGGATTGCATTGAAGTCTATGGTGACAAAGGAAATATCTTCATATAAATACTAGAAAGAAGCTTTCTGGGAAACCACTTTGAGATGTTTTAATACATCTCACAGCATTACACGATTCTTTTCATGGATCAGTCTGTTAGCACTGTTTCGGGGAATTTGAGAAAGGATATTTTGTATTGCATTGAAACCAATGGTGACAAAGGAAATATCCTCAGATAAAAACTAGAAAGAATCTTTCTGAGAAAGTTGTCTGGGATGTGTGAATTCATCTCACAGAGTTACACCATTATTTTCAGGTGGAGTGTGCTAACACTGTTTTTGTGGAGTCTGCAAAGGGATATTTGGGAGTGCTTTGAGGCCTATAGTGAAAAATGAAATATTCTCATAGAAAAACTAGAAAGAAACTTTCTGAGAAACAGCTTTGAGATGTGTGAATTCATCTCACAGAACTCTGCCCTTCCATTCATTGAGCAGCTTGATAACACTTTTTTCGTGGAATCTGCAATAGGATATTTGGGAGTGCATTGAAGCCTATGGTGACAAAGGAAATATCCTCAGATGAAAAACAAAAAGAAACTTTCTGAGAAACGGTTTTGCATGGTGTCAATTCATCTCACAGAGATACACTGATCTTTTCATTGTGCAGTTTGTTAACACTGATTTCTTGGAATCTGCAATGAGATATTTGGGAGTGCATTGAAGCTTATGGTGACAAAGGAAATATCCTCAGACAAAAACTAGAATGAAACTTTCTGAAAAACTGCTTTATGATTTGTGAATTCATCTCAGAGTTTCAGGATTCCTTTCATGGGGCAGTTTGTTAACACTGTTTTCGGGGAATCAGAGAAGGGATATTTTGGATCGCATTGAAGCCTAAGGTGACAAAGGAAATATTCTCATATAAAAACTAGAAAGAAGTTTTCTGAGAAACTGCTTTGTGATTTGTGAATTTGCCTCATAGAGTTACACTGTTCCTTCCATTGATCAGTTTGCTAACACTGTTTTCTTGGAATGTGCAATAGGATATTATGGAACTCATTGAAGCCTATAGTGACAAAGGTAATATCCTCAGATAAAAACTAGAAAGAAGCTTCCTGAGAAAGTTCCTTGTGATATGTGAATTCATCTCACAGAGTTACACCTTACTTTTCATGGCTCATTTTGCTAACACTCTTTTCGTGGAATCTACAAAGGGATATTTGGGAGCTCATTGAGGCCTATGGTGAAAAAGGAATTATCCTCAGATAAAAACTAGAAAGAAGCTTTCTGAGAAAGATCTTTGTGGTGTGTGAATTCATCTCACAGAGTTACACCTTACTTTTCATGGCTCATTTTGCTAACACTGTTTTTGAGGAATCTGCAAAGGGATATTTGAGAACATATTGAGGCATATAGTGAAAAAGGAAATATCTTCATAGAAAAACTAGAAAGAAGATTTCCGAGAATCTGCTTTGTGATGTTTGAATTCAAGGCACAGAATTACACTATTCTTTTCATGGAGAAGTTTGCTAACACTGTTTTCTTGGAATCTACAATGAAATATTTCAGAGCATATTGAAGCTTATGGTGACAATAGAAATATCCTCATATATAAACTAGAAAGAAAGCCTCTGAGAAACTGCTTTATGATATGTTAATTCATCTCACAGAGTAACACAATTCTTTTCATGGATCAGTTTGGTAGCACTGTTTTTGGGGAATCTGAGAAGGGATATTTTGGATTGCCATGAAGCCTATGGTGACTAAGGAAATATCCTCAGATAAAAACTAGAAAGACGGTATCTGAGAAAGTCCTTTGGGATGTGTGAATTCATCTCACAGAGATACACCTTTCTTTTCATGGAGCAGTTTGCAAACGCTGTTTTTGTGGAATCTGCAAAGGGATATTTGGGAGCGCATTGAAGCATATGGTGAAAAAGGAAATATCCTCAGATAAAAATTAGAAAGAAGCTTTCTGAGAAACTGTTTTGTGATTGTTGAATTCATCTCACAGAGCTAAGCTGTGTTTTTCTTTGTGCCTTTTGATAACCCTGTTTTCGTGGAGTCTGCAATAGTATATTTGGGAGTGCAATGAAGAAGATGGTGGCAAAGGAAATATCCTCATAGGAAAACCAAAAAGAAGCTTTCTGAGAAACTGCTTTGTGATGCGATAATTTCTCTCACAGAGTTACACGATTCATTTCATGGATCAGTTTGGTAGCACTGTTTTTGGGGAACCTGAGAACGGATATCTTGGATCATACTGAAACCTATGGTGACTAAGGAAATATCCTCAGATAAAAATTAGAAAGGAGCTTTCTGAGAAAATTCTTTGTGATATGTGAATTCACCTCACAGAGTTACACCTTTCTTTTCATGGAGCGGTTTCATGACACTCTTTTCATGGACTCTGCAAAGGGATATTTGGGAGTGCATTTTGTCTTATGGTGAAAAAAGACATAGCTTCAGATAAAAATTAGAAAGAAAATTTCTGAGAAACTGCTTTGTGATGTGTGAATTCATCTCACAGTGTTACACTCTTCTCTTCATGGAGCAGTTTCTTAACACTGTTTTCTTCAAATCTGCTATGGGATATTTCAGAGCACATTGAATCTTCTGGTGACAAGGGAAATATCCTCATATAAAAACTAGAAAAATGCTCTCTGAGAAACTGATCTGTGAGATGTTAATTCATCTCAGAGAATTACATGATTCTTTTCATGGATCAGTTTGGTAGAACTGTTTTTTGGGAATCTGAGAAAGGACATTTCGGATCACATTTAAGCTTATGGTGACAAAGGAAATACCCTCAGGTAAAAACTGAAAAGAAGCTTTCTGAGAAACTCCTTTGTGATGTGTGAATTCATCTCAGAGTTACAGTGTTCTTTTCATTGAACAGTTTGCTAACATTGTTTTCTTGGAATGTACAATGGGATATTTCAGAGTGCATTGATGCTTATGGAGACAAATTAAATAAAATCATATAAAAACTAGAAATAAGCTTTCAGAGAAACTGCTTTGTGATGGGTTAATTCATCCCACAGAGTTACACGATTCTTTTCATGGTTCAGTTTGCTGGCAGTGTTTTTGTTGAATCTGAGAAGGGATATTTTGGATCTCATTGAAGCCTGTGGTGACAAAGGATATATCCTCAGATAAAAATTAGAAAGAAGCTTTCTAAGAAAGTTCTTTGTGATGTGTGAATTCATCTCACAAAGTTACACTGTTCTTTTCATGTAGCAGTTTTCTAACACTGTTTTCATGGAATCTGCAAAGGGATATTTGGGACTACATTGAAGTATGTGGTGGAAAAGAAAATATCCTCAGCTAAAAACCAGAAAGAAGATTTCTGAGAAACTGTTTTGTGATGTGCAAATTCACCTTACAGAGTTACAAACTTCTTTTCATTGAGCTGTTTGGTAACAATGTTTTCATATAATCTGTAATAGGATATTTTGGAGGACTTTGAAGCCTATGGTGACAAAGGAAGTATCCTCAGTTATAAACCAAAAGGAAGCTTTCTGAGAAACTGTTTTATGATGTGTGAAGTCATCTCACAGAACACTGTTCTTTTCTTTGAGCAGTTTGGTAACACTGTTTACTTGGAATTTGCAATGGGATATTCTGGAGCACATTGAAGATTACAGTGACAAAGGAAATATCCTCTGACAAAAACTAAAAATAAGCTTTATGAAAAACTGCTTTGTGATTTGTGAATTCATCTCACAGAGTTACAGGTTTCTTTTCATGGAGCTTTTTGCTAGCACTGTTTTTATGGAATCTGCAATGGGATATCTGGGAGCTCCTAGCTGCCTATGGTGAAAAATGAAATAACTTCAGATAAAAACTGGAGAGAAGCTTTTCCAGAAACGGTTTTGTGATGTGTGTATTCATCTCAAAGAGTTTAACTTTTTCTTTGATTGAACAATTTGGCATCACTCTTTTTGTGATATCTGAGAGGAGATATTTGGGAGCACATTGAAGCCTGTGGTGAAAACGGAAATATCCTCATATTTTAACTAGAAGGAATCTTTCGGAGAAACTGCTTTGTGATGGGTGAATTCATCTCACAGACGTACACCTTTCCTTTTCTTTAGCAGTTTGGTAACACTGTTTCTGTGGAATCTGGATAGGGATATTCAGGAGTGCAGAGAGTCCAATGGCGAAAATGGAAATATCTTCAGGTAAAAACTGTAGAGAAGCTTTCTGAGAAACTCCTTTATGATGTATGCATTCATCTCATAGAGCTAAATGTTTCTGTTGGGGGAGCACTTTGGCATCACTGTTTTTTGTGGTGTCTGAGAGGGGATATTTGGGAGCACATTGAAGCTTATGGTGGAAAAGCAGATATCCTCATATAAAAACTAGAAAGAAGCCTTTTGAGAAACTGCTTGGTGATATGTTAATTCATCTCACATAGTTACATGATTCTTTCAATGGAGCAGTTTGTTAGCACTGTTTTGGGGGAATCTGAGAAGGGATATTTTGGATGACATTGAAGCCTATAGAGACAAAGGAAATATCCTCAGATAAAAACTAGAAAGAAGCTTTCTGAGAAACTGCTTAGTGTTCTGTGAATTCATCTCCCAGACAAAATCCATTTTTTCATTTAGCAGTTTGCTAACACTGTTTTCATGGAATCTGCAATGGACTATTTCAGAGTGCTTTGAAATTTATGGTGACAAAGGAAATATCCTCATATAAAAACTAGAAAGAAGCTTTCTGGGAAACCGCTTTGTGATATATGAATTCATCTCACAGAGTTACAGCGTTTTTTTCATTGAGCAGTATGTTAAAAATGTTTTCATGTAATCTGCAATGGGATTATTTGGAGCACTTTGAGGTCTATATTGGCAAAGGAAATATCCTCAGATAAAAAATCAAAAATAAGCTTTCTGTGAAACTGCTTTGTGATGTGTGAATTCATTTGATAGAGTTACACTGTTCTTTTCATTGAACAGTTTGTTGGCACTGTTTTCTTGGAATGTTCAAAGGGATATTTTGGAGCTCTTTGAAGCTTAAGGTGACAAAGAAAATATCCTCAGACAAAAACTAGAAAGAAGCTTTCCGAGAAACTACTTTGGGATTTGTGAATTCATCTCACAGAGTTACACGATTCTTTTCATGGTGCAGTTTGGTAGTACTGTTTTTCTTGAATCTCAGAAGTGATATTTTACATCACATTGAAGTCTATGTTGACAAAGTAAATATCCTCAGAAAAAAACTAGAAAGAAGCTTCTTGAGAAACTCTTTTCTGATTTGTGAATTCACCTCACAGAGTTATACCTTTCTTTTCATTGACCAGTTTGGTGGTACTGTTTTTGGTTAACCTGAGAAGGGATAATTTGGATCACATTAAAACCTATGGTGACAAAGGAAATACCCTCAGATAAAAACTAGAAAGAAATTTTCTGAGAAACTTCCTTGTGATGTTTGAATTTAACTCATGGAGTTATACATTTAATGTAGCAGTCTGCTAACACTGTTTTTGAGGATTCTGCAAAGGCATATATGGGAGTGCATTGAGGCCTACAGTTAAAAAGGAGATATCCTCAGACAAAAAGTAGAAACTACCTATCTGAGAGACTGCTTTGTGATGTGTGAATTCATCTCAGAGTGTTACACTGTTCTTGTCATTGAGCAGTTTACTAACACTGTCTTCTTGGAATCTGCAATGGGATATTTTGGAGCAAATTAATGCTTATGGTGACATTAAATATCCTCATAGAAAAAGTAGAAAGATGCTTTCTGAGAAACACTTTGTGATGTGTAAATTCATCCCACAGAGTTACACGGTTCTTTTCATGGTCAGTTTGGTAGCACTGTTTTTGGGGATTCTGAGAAGGGATATTTTGGGTCGCATTGAAGCCTACAATGACATAGGAAATATCCTCAGATAAAAACTGGAAAGAAACTTTCTGAAAAAGTTCTTTGTGATGTGTGAATTCATCTCACAGAGTTACACCTTTCTTTTCATGGAGCCATTTGCTAACACTGTTTTTGTGTTATCTGCAAAGGGATATTTGGGAGCTCCTTGAGGCCTGTGGTGAAAAACAAAATATCTTCAGATTAAAACTAGAAAGAAGCTTTCTGAAAAAGTTCTTGGTGATGTGTAAATTCATCTCACAGAGTCACATTGTTTTTTTCATTCAGCAGTTTGCTAACACTGTTTTCGTGGAATCTGCAAAGGGGTATTTGGGAGTGCATTGAGGCCTGTAGTGTAAAGACAATTTCCTCAGATAAAAACTAGAAAGATTTCTGAGAAACTGCTTTGTGATGTGTGAATTCATCTCACAGAGTTACACTATTCTTTTCATTGACCTGTTTTCGTGGAATCTCTAATAGTATATTTGGGAGAGCATTGAAGCATGTAGTGAAAAATGAAACATCCTCACATAAAAACCAAAAAGAAATTTTCTGCAAAACTTCTTTGTGATGTTTGAGTTCATCTCACAGATTTACATTGTTCTTTTCATTTAGCAATTTGGTGACACTGTTTTCTTGGAATCTGCAATGGGATATTTTGGAGTGCACAGAAGCTTATGGCAACAAAAGAAATATCCTCATATAAAAAGTAGAAAGAAGCTTTCCGAGAATCCCCTTTGTGACGTATTAATTCACCTCACAGCCTCACAGAATTTCACAATTATTTTCATTTAGCCATTTGGTTGCACTGCTTTTGGGGAATCTGAGAAGGGATGTTTGGGATCCCATTGAAGTGTATGGTGACAAAGTAAATAGCCTCAGATAAAAACTAGAAAGAAGCTTTCTGAGAAAGTTCTTTGTGGTATGTGAATTCATCTAACAGACTTACACCGTTCTTTACATTGAACAGTTTGATAACCCTGTTTTCATGGAGTATGCAACAGGACACTTGGGAGAGCTTTGAATCCTATGGTGACAAAGGAAATATCCTCAGATAATATACCAAAAAGAAGCTTTCTGAGAGATTACTTTGGAATGTGTGAATTGATTTCACAGAGATACCCTGTTCTTTTCATTGAGCAGTTTACTAACACTGTTTTCTTGGAATCTGCAGTGGGATATTTCAGAGTGCATTGAAGCTTATGGTGACAAAGTAAATATCCTCAGATAAAAACTAGAAAGTAGCTTCCTGGGAAACTGCTTTGTGATGGGTCAATTTATGTCACAGAGTTACATGATTCTTTTCATGGAACAGTTTGTTAGCACTGTTTTTGTGGACCTGAAGGGGGATATTTGGGAGTGCATAGAGGCTTAAGTTGATAAAAGAAATAGAGCTAAACATTTCTTTTGAGGGAGCACTTTGGCATTATTGTTTTCGTGGTGTCTTAGAAGGGATATTTGGGAGCACATTGAAGCCTATGGTGGAAAAGTAAATATCTTCATATAAAAACTATAAAGAAGCTTTCTGAGAAACTGCTTTGTGATTTTTTAATTCATCTCACCGAGTTACATTATACTTTTCATGGAATGGTTTGGTAGCACTGTTTTTGGGGAATCCGAGAAGGGATAGTTTGGATCACATTGAAGGCTGTCATTACAAAGGAAATATTCTCAGATAAAAACTAGAAAGAAGCTTTCTGAGAAACTTCTTTGTGATATGTGAATTCCTCTCACAGAGTTATACATTTCTTTTCATGGGGCAGTTTGCTAACACCGTTTTTGTTGAATCTACAAAAGGATATTTGGGAGTGAATTGAGACATATAGTGAAAAAGGAAATATCCTCAGATAAAAACTAGTAAGAAGCTCTCTGAGAAACTGCTTTGTGATTTGTGAATTCACGTCACAGAGTCACACGATTCATTTCATGGAGCAGATTTGTAGCACTGTTTTTATGGAATCTGCAAAGAGATATTCACTAGCTCCTAGAGACCTACAGTGAAAAAGGAAATAACTTCAGATAAAAACTGGAGAGAAGCTTTACGGGAAACGGTTTTGTGATGTGTCTATTCATCTCATAGAGTTTAAACTTTTTGTTGTTTGAGCAGTTCAGCATGACTGTTTTTTTGGAATCTGAGAGGAGATATTTGGCAGCACATTGAAGCCTATGGTGATAAAGGAAATATCCTCAGATTTAAACTAGAAAGAAGCTTTCTGAGAGACTGCTTTGTGATGGGTGAATTCATCTCACAAAGTTACATCTTTCGTTTCATTGAACAGTTTGGTAACACTCTTTTTGTGGAATCTGTAAAGGGATATTCAGGAGAGCACAGAGTCCCGGGGCAAGAAAGGAAATATTTTCAGGTTAAAAACTGGATAGAAGCTTTCTGAGAATCTCCTATGTGATGTGTGCATTCATCTTACAGAGGTAAGCATTTCTGTAGAGGGAGCACTTTGGTGTCACTGTTTTTGTGCTGTCTGAGTAGTGGTATTTGGGAGCATATTGAAGCCCATGGTAGAAAAGGAAATACCCTCAAATAAAAATTATAAAGAAGCTTCCTGAGAAACTGCGTGTTGATGTCTTATTTCATCTCACAGGGTTACACAATTCTTTTCATGGAGCAGTTTGGTAACACTGTTTTTGGGGAAAATGAGAAGGGATATTTTGGATCACATTGAAGCCTATGGTGACAAAGGAAATATCCTCAGATAAAAATAAAAAAGAAGTCTTCTAAGAAACTGCTTTCTGATGAGTGAATTCATCTCACACAGTTACACTGTTCTTTTCATGGAGGAGTTTGCTAACATTGTGTACTTGGAATCTGCAATTGGATATTTGGGAGTGCATTGAAGTCTACTGTGACAAAGGAAATATCCTCAGATCAAAATCAAAAAGAAGCTTTCTGAGAAACTGCTTTGTGATTTGTGAATTCATCTCACAGAGTTACATGACTGTTTTCATGGAGCAGTTTGGTAGCACAGTTTTGGGGAATATGAGAAGGGATATTTTTTATCGCATTGAAGCCTGTGGTGACAAAGGAAATATCCTCAGATAAAAACTAGAAAGAAACTTTCTGAGAAGCCTCTTTGTGATGTATGTATTCATCTCACAGAGTAACACATTTCTTTTCATGTAGCTGTTTGCTAACACTGTTTTTGTGGAATTTGCAAAGGCATATTTGGGGGTGCATTGAGGCCTCTAGTGAAAAAGGAAATAACCTCAGATAAAAACTAGAAAGAAACTTTCTAAGAAACTGCTTCTTGATGTGTGAATTCATCTCACAGAGTTACAGTGTTGTTTTCATTGAGCAGATTGATAACACTGCTTTCTTGGAATCTGCAATCAGATATTTGGGAGTGCATTGAAGTCTACTGTGACAAAGGAAATATCCTCAGATCAAAACCAAAAAGAAGCTTTCTGAGAAACTGCTTTGTGATGTGTCAATTCATCTTACAGAGTCACACCATTCCTTTCATTGAGAAGTTTTCTAACACTTTTTTCCTGGAATCTGCAGTGGGATATTCCGGAGCTCTTTGAGGAGTATGTTGAAAAAGGAAATATCCTCAGAAAAGAAGCTTTCTGAGAAACTGCTATGGTATGTGTCAATTCATCTCACAGAGTCACACCATACTTTCCATGGATCAGTTTTGCAGTACTGTTTGTGGGGAGTCTGAGGAGGGATATTTTGTATAGCATTGAAGCCTAAGTTTATGAAGAAATATCCTCAGATCAAATGAAAAAGTAGCTTTCTGAGAAACTTCTTTGTGATGTGTGTATTAATCTCACAGAGTAACGTCATTCTTTTCATGGAGCAGTTTGCTAACACTGTTTTCTTGGAACTTACAAAGATATATTTGGGAACAAGATGAGGCCTATAGTGAAAAAATATATATCCTCAGATAAAAACTACAAAGAATCTTTCTGAGAAACTGTTTTGTGGTGTGTGACTTCATCTTACAGAGTTTAACTGTTCTTTTCATTGAGAAGTTTCTTTTCATGGAGCAATTTCTTAACACGATTTTCGTAGAATATGCAAATGGATATCTGCGAATGCATTGAGGCTTATAGTGATAAAAGAAATATCCTCATACAAAAACTGGAAAGATACTTTCTGTGAAACTGCTTTGGGATTTGTTAATTCATCTCACATATTTACACAATTCTTTTCATGGAGCAGTTTGGTACCACTGTTTTAGTGTAATCTGAGAAGGAATATTTTGGATCGCATTGAAGCCCATGGTGACAAAGCAAATATCCTCAGATAAAAACTAGAATGAAACTTTCTGAAAAAGTTCTTTGTAATGTATGAATTCATCTCACATAGTTTCAGCTATATTTTCATGGAGCAGTTTTCTAACACTGCTTTCATGAAAACTGCAAAAGGATATTTGGGAGCCCATTGAGGCCTATCTTGAAAAATTAAATATCCACAGATAAAAACTAGAAAGAAGTTTCTGAGAAACTGCTTTGTGATGGGCAAATTCATCTCTAAGTTACACTGTCCTTTTCATTGGGTAGTTTACTAACACTGTTTCTGTGGAATCTGTAAAGAGATATATGGGAGCGCATTGAGGCCTATAGTGAAAATGGAAATGTCCTCAGATAAAAACCAGAAAGAAGCTTTCTGAGAAACTGCTTTGTGATGTGTGAATTCATCTCACCGACTTACACTGTTCTTTTCATTTAGCATTCTGCTAAAACTGTTTTCTTGGAATCTGCCATGTGATATTTCAGAGTGCATTGAAGTTTATGGTGACAAAGGAAATATCTTCATATAAAAAGTAGAAGGAAGCTCTCTGAGGAATTGCTTTGTGATTTGTGAATTCATCGCACAGAGTTACATGATTCTTTTCATGGAGCAGTTTGGTAGCACCGTTTTTGGGGAATCTGAGAAGGGATATTTTGGATCACATTGAAGCCTATGGTGACAAAGGAAATATCCTCAGATCAAAACTACAAAGAAACTTTCTGAGAAACTTCTTTGTGATTTTTGAATTCATCTTACAGAGTTACACGATTATTTTCATGGATCAGTTTGGTAGCACTTTTTTGGGGGAATCTGAGAAGGGATAGTTTTGATCACCTTGAAGACTATGGTGAAAAAGGAAATACCCCCAGATGAAATCTGGAAAGAAGCTTTCTGAGAAAGTTTTTTGTGATGTGTGAATTCGTCTCACAGAGTTACACCTTTCTTTTCATGGAGGAGTTTGTTAATACTGTTTTTGTGGAATCTGGAGAGGGATATTTGGGAGCACATTGAGGACTAGGAAATATCTTCAGATAAAAACAAGAAAGAAGCATTCTGAGAAGTAATCTTTCTGTGAATTCATCCAACAGAGTTACACTGTTGCTTTCAATGAGAAGTGTGATAACACTATTCCTGGAAACTGCAATAGGATATTTGGGAGTGCTTTGAAGCCTCTGTTGACAAATTAAATATCCTCAGACTAAAACCAAAAAGAAGCTTTCTGCAAAACTGCCTTGTGATGTGTGAATTCATCTCACAGAGTTACACTGTTCTTTTCTTTGAGCAGTTTGCTCACACTGTATTCATGGAATCTGAGAAGCAATATTTCTGAATGCATTGAAGCTTAAGGTGACAAGTGAAATACCCTCATATAAATACTAGATAGAAGGTTTCTGAGAAATTTTTTTGTGATATGTGAATTTATCTCAGAGAGTTACACCTTTCTTTTGTTGGAGCAATTTGCTAACACTGTTCTCATGGAATCTGCAAAGGAGTATTTGTGAGCAAAATGAGGCCTATTATGAAAATGGGAATATCCTCAGATAAATATTAGAAAGAAACTTTCTAAGAAACTGCTTTGTAATGTGTGAATTCACCTCACAGATTTTCACCATTCTTTTCAATTAGCACTTTGTTAACACTGTTTTCATGGAATCTGCAATAGGATATTTGATAGAGTGTTGAAACCTGTGGTGATCAAGGAAATATCCTCAGGTAAAATCCCAAAAGACTCTTTCTGAGAAACTGCTGTGGGATGCGTGATTTCATCTCAGAGAATTACACTGTTCTTTTCATTGAACATTGTGCTAACACTGTTTTCTTGGAATCTGCAATGGGATATTTCGGAATGCATTGAACCTTATGGAGACAAAGAAAGTGTCCTCAGACAAAAAAACAAACAACCTTTCTGAGAAATTGCTTTGTGGAGAATACTTTTCACGGAGCAGTTTGGTAGCACTGTTTTTGCGGAATCGGAGAAGGGATATTTTGAATTGCATTGAAGCCTACAGTGACAAAGGAAATATCCTCAGACAAAAACTAGAAAGAAGCTTTCTGAAAAAGCTCTTTTTGATGTGTGAATTAATCTCATAGATTTACACCTTTCTTTTTATGGAGCAGTTTTCTAACACTGTTTTCATAGAATCTACAAAGGGATATTTGGGAGCACATTCAGGCCTATAGTGAAAAAGGAAATATCTTCAGATAAAAAAGAGATAGAACCATTCTGAGAAAATTCTTTGTGATGTGGTAATTCGTCTAAGATTGTTGCATGATTCTTTTCATTGATCATGTGTTAGTACTGTTTTTGAGGAATCTGAGAAGGCATATTTGAGATCACATTGAAACCTGTGTTGACAAAGAAAATATCCTCAGAAAAAAACTATAAAGAAGTTGTCTGAGAAAGTCCTCTGGGATGTGTGAATGCATCTCACAGAATTACACCATTCTTTTCATTGATCTGTTTGATAACACTGTTTTCATGGAATCTGCACAGGGATATTTGGGAACGCATTGAGGCCTATAATGAAGAAGGAAATATCCTCAGATAAAAACTAGAAAGAAGCTTTCTGAGAAACTGCTTTTTGATGTGTGAATTCATTTCACAGAGTTACACTGTTCTTTTCATTTTGCAGTTTGCTAACACTGTTTTCTTGGAATCTGCAATGAGATTTTTCGGAGCACATTGAATATTATGGTGACAAATGAAATATCCTCAGACAAAAACTCGAAAGAAGCTTTCTGAGAAACTACTATGTGATTTTTGAATTCATCTCACAGAGCACCACAATCCTTTTCATTCAGCAGTTTGGTAGCACTCTTTTTGGGGAACCTGACAAGGGATATTGCAGATCGCATTGGAGCCTATGTTGTCAAAAGAAATATCCTCAGATGAAAACTAGAAAGAAGCTTTCTGAGAAACTACGCTGTGATTTTTGAATTCATCTCACAGAGTTACACTTTCTTTTCATGGAGCAACTGTTAGCACTGTTTTTGGGGAATCTGAGAAGGGACACCTTTGATTGCAATGAAGCCTATGGTGACAAAGGAAATATCCTCAGATAAAAAATAGAAAGAAGCTTTCTGAGAAACTTCTTTGTGATGTGTGAATTCACCTCATGGAGTTACACATTTCTTTCCATGGAGCAGTTTGCTAACACTGTTTTCGTGTAATCTGCAAGGGGATATTTGGGAATGCATTGAGGCCTATGGTGAAAAATGGAATATTCTAAGATAAAAAACAAAAAGGAGCGTGCTGAGAAACTGCTTTGTGATGTGTGAATTCATCTCAGAGAGTTACACTGTTCTTTTCATTCAGCAGTTTGCTAATACAGTTTTCTTGGAATCTGCAATGGTATAATTTGGAGCACATTGAAGCCTATGGTGAAAAAGGAAATATCCTCAGATAAAAACGAGAAACAAGCTTTCTGACTAACTGCTTTATTATGCATGAATTCAACTCACAGATTTACACCATTCTTTTCATTGAGCTGATTGAAAACTCTGTTTTCGTTGAATCTGGAATGGGATATTTGGGAGCACATTGAGGCCTATGGTGAAAAAGAAAATATCCTCAGAAAAAAAATTGAAAGAAGCTTTTTGAGAAACTGATTTTTGATGTTTGAATTCATCTCACAGAGTTACACATTTCTTTCCATGGAGCAGTTTGCTAACACTGTTTTCATGGAATCTGCATTAGGATATTTGGGAGTGCGTTGAACCCTATGGTGACAAAGGAAATATCCTCAGATAAAAGCCAAAAAGAAGCTTTGTGAGAAACTGTATTGTGATGTTTGAATTTATCTCACAGAGTTACACCATACTTTTCATTGAGCTGTTGATAGCACTCTTTTTGTGGAATCTGCAAGGGTATATTTGGGAGAGCATTGAGGCCTATGGTGAAAAACTAAATATCCTCAGATAAAAACTAGAAAGAAACTTTCTGAGAAACTTCTTTGTGATGTATGAATTCATCTCACAGAGGTATACTGCTGTTCTCATTGAGCAGGTTTCTAACACAGTTTTCGTGGATTCTGCAATGGGATATTTCAGAGCACATTGAAGCTTATGGTGACAAAGGAAATATCCTCAGACAAAAACTAGATGGTAGCTTTCTGAGAAACTGCATTGTGATGTATGTATTCATCTCATAGAGTAACACCTTTCCTTTCATGGATCAGTTTTCTAACACTATTTTCTTGGAATCTACAAAGGGATATTTGGGAGTGAGTTGAGGCCTATGGTGAAAAAGGAAATATCCTCTGAAAAAAAAAAAAAACTAGAAAGAAGTTTTCTGAGAAACTGCTTTCTGATGTGTGAATTCATCTCACTGAGTTACACCAGTCTTTTCATGTAACAGTTTTGTAGCACTGTTTTTGGGGAATCTGAGAAGGGATATTTTGGAGTGCAATGAGGTCTACGGTGAAAAAGGAAATATCCTGCAATAAAACCAATAAGAACCTTTCTATGAAACAGCTTTGTGATGGCTGAATTCATCTCACAGAGTTACACCTTTCTTTTCTTATAGCAGTTTGCTAACACTGTTTTCGTGGAATCTGCAATAGGAAATTTGGGAGGGCAATGAAGTCTGTGATGAGAAATTATTTATCCTCTGAACAAAAAACCACAAACAAGCTTTCTGTGAAACTGCATTGTGATGTGTGAATTCATCTTACAGAGTTTAACCTTTCTTTTCATGGACCAGTTTGTTTGCAGTGTTTTGGGGGAATCTGAAAAAGAATATTTTGGATTTCATTGAAGCATACGCTGACAAAGGAAATATCCTCAGAAAAAAAACTAGAAGGAAGCTTTCTGACAAACTTCTTTGTGATCTGTTTATTCATCTCACAGGGTAATATCTTTCTTTTCATGGAGCAGTTTGCAAACACTGTTTTCGTGGAATCTAGAAAGGGATATTTGGGAGTTAATTGAAGCCTATCGTGGAAAAGGAAATATCCTCATATAAATGGTAGATATAAGCTTTCTGAGAAATTGTTTTGTGATGTTTGAATTCACCTCACAGAGTTGCACTGTTCTTTTCATTGAGAAGTTTGTAACACTATTTTCTTGGAATCTGCAAGGGGATATTTCGGAGTGCATTGAAGCTTATTTTTACAAAGGAAATATCCTCATATAAAACTAGAAAGAAGCTTTCTGAGAAATGTCTTTTTGATGAGTTACTTCATCTCACAGAGTTACATGATTCTTATCAAAAATCAGTTTTGTAGAACTGTTTTTGGGGAATCTGTAAAGGAATATTCTCGAGTGCAATGAGGAATACGGTGAAAATGGAAATATCCTTGTACAAACGCAAAAGACAAGCTTTCTGTGAAACTGCTTTGTGATGTGTGAATTCATCTCACAGATTTACACCTTACTTTCCATGGAACAGTTTGCTGACACTGTTTTCATGGAATCTGCAAAGGGATATTTGGGAGCACATTGAGGCATATACTGAAAAGGGAAATATCCACAGATAAAAACTAGAAAGAAGCTTTCTGAGAATCTGTTTTGTGATGTGAGAATTGATCTCACTGAGTTACACTGTACTTTTCAATGAGCAGTTTGCTAACTCTGTATTCTTGAAATCTGCAATGGAATATTTCGGAGCACATTGAAGCTTATGGTAGGAAAGGAAATATCTTCATATAAAAACTAGAAAGACACATTCTGAGAATCCCCTTTGTGATGTGTTAATTCGTCTCACACAGTTCATGATAGTTTTCATCGAGCTGTTTGGTAGCACTGTTTTTGTGGAACCCTGAAGGGATATTTTGGATCGCATTGAAGTCTATGGTGACTAAGGAAATATCCTCAGATAAAACTCACATTTCTGAGAAACTTCTTTGTGATGTGTGAAGTCATCTCACAGTGTTAAGCCTTTCTTTTTGTGAAGCAGTTTTGTAGCACTGTTTCTGGGGATTCTGAGAAGGGATACTTTGAACTGCATTGAGGCCTATAGTGAAAATGGAAATATCCTCAGGAAAAAAAAATAGAAAGAAGTTATCTGTGAAACTGCTTTGTGATGTGTGAATTCGTCTCACAAAGATACATCATTCTTTTCATTGAGCAGTTTGATAACACTCTTTTTTTGGAATCTGCAATGGGATTTTTTTTT
>NW_012101308.1:326923-395252 GCF_000951045.1 Mandrillus leucophaeus | reverse complement strand
CAAGCTCCGCCTCCCGGGTTCACGCCATTCTCCTGCCTCAGCCTCCTGAGTAGCTGGGACTACAGGCGCCCACCACCGCGCCCGGCTAATTTTTTGTATTTTTAGTAGAGACGGGGTTTCACTGTGGTCTCGATCTCCTGACCTTGTGATCCGCCCGCCTCGGCCTCCCAAAGTGCTGGGATTACAGGTGTGAGCCACCGCGCCCGGCCATATTTTGAAGCCTATGGTGACATAGAAAATATTCTCAGTTGAAAATTAGAAAGAAGCTTTCTGAGAAAGTTCTTTGTGATGTGTGATTTCATCTCACAGATTTACACCATTTTTTTAAGGAGAAGTTTGCTAACACTGTTTTCATGGAATCTGCAAGGGAAATTTGGGAGCACATTGATTCATATAGTGAAAAAGGAAATATCCTCAGATAATATGTAGAAAGAAGCTTTTGGAGAAATTGCTTTGTGATGTGTGAATTCATCTCACAGAGTTACACTATTCTTACCTTGAGCAGTCTGATAACACTGGTTTGGTGGAATCTGTAATAGGATAATTGGGAGCACATTGAAGCCTAAGATGATATAGGAAATATACTCAGATAGAAACCAAAAGGAAGTCTACTTAGAAACTGCTTTATGATATGTGAATTCATGTCACAGAGTTACACCAGTCTTTTCATTGAGAAGTTTACTAGCACTTTTTTCGTTTAATCTGCAATGGGATATTTGGCAGCGCGTTGAGGACTATGGTGAAAAAGGAAATGTCCTCAGATAAAAACTAGAAAAAAGCTCTCTCAGAAACTGCTTTGTGATGTGTTAATTCATCATACACAGTTGCACTGCTCTTTTCATTGAGTCATTTGGTAACACTGTTTTTGTGGAATCTTCAAAGGGATATTTGGGAGTTCATTCAAGCCTAAGGTGAAAAAGGAAACACCCTCAGATAAAAATGAGAAAGAAACTTTCTTAGAAACTTCTTTGTGATATGTGATTTCATCTTGTGCACTTATACCATTCTTTTCATGGAGCAGTTTGCTAACACTGTTTTCGTGGAATCTGCAAAGTGATATTTGGGAGTACATTGAGGCCTATACTGATAAAGCAAATATCCTCTGAAAAAATCTAGAAAGACGCCTTCTGAGAAACTTCTTTGTGATGTGTGAATTCACCTCACAGAGTTTCACCTTTCTTTCCTTGAGCAGTCTGATAACACTGGCTTCGTGGGATCTGTAGTAGGATAATTGGGAGCGCATTGAAGCCTATGGTGACAAAGGAAATATCCTTAGGTAAAATCTAAGAGGAAGCTTTCTGAGTATCTGCTTTGTGATGTGTGAATTCATCTCACAGAGTTACACTGTTCTTTTCACTGAGAAGTTTGCTGGCACTTTTTTTCATTTAATCTGCAATGGGATATTTGGGAGTGCATTGAGGAATATGGTGAAAAAGTAAATATCCTCAGACAAAACTAGAAAGACACTATATGAGAAACATCTTTGTGATATGTGAATTCATCTCACAGAGTTACACCATTTTTCTCATGGAACAGTTTCATAGCATTGTTTTTGGGGAACCTGAGTATGGATATTTTGGGTTTTGAAGCCTATGGTGACAAAGGAAATATACTCAGATAAAAACTAAAAAGAAACTTTCAGATAAAGTTTTCTGTGATGTGTGAATTCATCTAACAGGGTTACATCTTTCTTTTCATGGAGCTGTTTGATAACACAGTTTTTGTGGAGTCTGCAAAGGGTTATTTGAGAGCACTTTGAGGACTATAGTGAAAAGAGAAATATCCTCAGAAAAAAATTAGAAAGAAGCATTCTGAGAAAGTGTTTGTGATGTGTGAATTCATCACACAGAATTACACCTTTCTTTTCAATGAGCAGTATGATAACACTGTTCTTGTGGAATCTGCAACAGGATACTTCGGAGTGGATTGAAGCCTATGATGACAAAGGAAATATCCTCAGATAAAAATCAAAAAGAAGCCTTCTGAGAAGGTGTTTTGTGATGTGTGAACTCATCTGACAGAGTTACACAGTTCTTTTCATTGAGAAGTTTGCTAACATTGTTTCCTTGGAATCTGCAATGGGATATTTTGGAGCACATTGAAGCTTATGGTGACAAAGAAAATATCTTCAGACAAAAACTAGAAAGAAGCTATCTGAGAAACTGCTTTGTGATTTGTGAGTTCATCCCACAGAGTTACACGACATTTTTCATGGGGCAGTTGGTTAGCACTGCTTTTGGGGAATCTGAGAAGTCATATTTTAGATTGCATTGAAGCCTATGGTGAAAAAGGGAATATCCTCAGATAAAAACTAGATAGAAGCTTTCTGAGAAAGTTCTTTGTGAAGTGTGAATTTATCTCATAGAGTTACACCTTTCTTTTCATGGAACAGTTTGCCAACACTCTTTTCATGGAATCTGCAAGGGTATATTTGGGAACTCATTGAGGCCTTTGGTGAAAAAGGAATTATCCTCAGATAAAAACTAGAAAGAAACTTTCTGAGAAACTGCTTTGTGATGTGTGAATTCATCTCACAGCATTACACTGTTCTTTTCAGAGTTGTTTGAAAGCATGGTTTTCTTGGAATCTGCAATGTGATATTAGAGAGTCCATTGAAGCTTATATGACAAAGGAAATATCCTCGGACAAAAACCAGAAAGAAGCTATCTGAGAAACTGCTTTGTGATTTGTGACTTCATCTCACAGAATTACATGATGCTTTTCATGGAGCAGTTTGGTAGCACTGTTTTTGGTGAATCTGAGAAGGGATATTTTGGATAGCATTGAAGCTTATGGTGACAAGGGAAATATCCTCTGATAAAAAGTAGAAAGAAGCTTTCTGAGAAATTACTTTGTGATGTGTGAATTTACCTCACAGATTTACACCCTTCTTTTCATTGATCAATTTACTAACACTGTTTTCTTGGAATCTCCAATTTGATATTTCAGGGCATGTTGAATCTTATGGTGACAATGGAAATATCCTTATATAAAAATTAGAAAGAAGCTTTCTGAGAAACCACTTTGTCATTTGCAAATTCACCTCACAGTGTTATATGATCCTCTTCATGGATCAGTTTGGTAGCATAGTTTTTTGGGAATTTGAGAAGGGATATTTTGGATCGCATTGAAGCCTATGGTGACAAAGAAATATTATCAGATAAGAACTAGAAGGAAGGTTTCTGAGAAAGTTCTTTGTGATATGTTTTTTCATCTGAAGAAGTTACACCTTTCTTTTCCTGGAGCACTTTGATAACACTTTTTTTTGTGAAATCTTCAATAGGATACTTGGAGCAATTTGAATCCTATGGTGACAGAGGAAATATCCACAGATAAAAACCAAAAGGAAGTTTTCTGAGAAACTGCTTTGAGATGTTTTAATTCATCTCACAGAGTTACACTGTTCTTTTCACTGAGCAGTTTTCTAACATTGTTTTCTTGGAATTTGCAATGGGATATTTTGGAGCACATTGAAACTTATGGTGACAAAGGAAATATCTTCAGACAAAAACTAGAAAGAAACTTTCAGAAAAATTGCTTTGTGATTTGTGAATTTATCCCACAGAGTTACACGATTCTTTTCATGGGACAGTTTGCTAACCCTGTTTTTGGGGAATCTGAGAAGGGATATTTTGGATCACATTGAAGCGTATGCTGACAAAGGAAATATCCTCAAATAAAAACTAGAAAGAAGCTTTCTGAGAAACTTCTTTGTGGTGTGTGAATTTATCTCACAGAGATACACGTGTCTTCCCATGGAGCAGTTTGCTAACAGTTTTTGTGGAATCTGGAAAGGGAAACTTGGGAGTGCAATGAGTCCTGTAGTGAAAAAGGAAATATCCTAAGATTAAAAACTAAAAAGAAACTTTCTGAGAAACCTGCTTGTGATGTGTGAATTAATGTCACAGAGTTACACCTTTCTTTTCATGGAGTCGTTTGCTAACAGTGTTTTTACTGGATCTGCAAAGGGGTGTTTGGGAGCACATTGATGAATATGGTGAAAAAGGAAATATCTTCAAATAAAAATTAGAAAGAAGCTTTCTGAGAAACTGCTTTGTGATGTGTGAATTCATGTCACAGATTTACCGTCTTCTTTTCATTGAGCATTTTTCTAATACTGCTTTCTTGGAATCTGCAATGGGATATTTTGGAACATATTGAACATTTTGGTCTAAAAGGAATTATCCTCAGACACAAACTAGAAAGAAACTTTCTGAGAAACTGATTTGTGGTGTGAATTCATCTTACAGAGTTACACCATTCTTTCCATTCTTTCATGGAGCAGTTTGGTATCACTGTTTTTGGGGAATCTGAAAAGGGATATTTTGGATCACTTTGGAGACTATGGTGACAATGGGAATATCCTCAGACAAAAACTAGAAAGAATATTTCTGAGAAACTTCTTTGTGATGTGTGTTCATCTCACAGAGTAACACCTTTCTATTCATGGAGCAGTTTGTTAACACTGTTTTCATGGAACCAACAAAAGGATATTTGTGAGTGATATGAGGCCTATGATGAGAAAGGAAATATCCACAGATGAAAAACTAGAAAGAATCTTTCTGAGAAACTACTTTGTGATGTGTGAATGCATCTCTCAGATTTACACCTTTTGTTTTTTTTCATGGAGCAGTTTGCTAACATTATTTTCATGGAATCTTCAAAGGGATATTCCAGAGTGCATTAAGGCTTATGATGAATAAGGAAATATCCTCAGAGCAGTTAGTTAACACTATTTTAGGGAATCTGCAAAGAGATATTTGGGAGCTCATTAGGGTCAAGCGTATAAAAGGAAATGTCCTCAGATAAAAACTAGAAAGAAGCTTTCTGAGAAAGTTCTTTGTGATATGTGAATACATGTCATAGAGTTACATCTTTCTTTTCATGGAGCACTTTGCTAACACTGTTTTCATGGAATATAAAAAGAGATATTTGGGAGCACATTGAGGCATATGGAGAAAAGGAAATATCCTCAGATAAAAACTGGAAAGAATCTTTCTGAGAAACTGCTTTGTGATGTGTGAATTCAACTCACAGAGTTACAGTGTACTTTTCATTGAGCAGCTTGCTAATGCTGCTTTCTTGGAATCTGCAATGGGATATTTAGGAATGCATTGAAGCTTATGGTGACAAAGGAAATATCTTCATAGAAAAACTAGAAGAAAGCCTTGTGACAAACCGCTTTGTGATGTGATTATTCACCTCACAGAGTTACACAATTCTTTTCATGAATCAGTTTCGTAGCACTGCTTTTGGGAATCTGAGAAAGAACATTTTGGAAAGTATTGAAACCTATAGTGAAAAGGAAAAATCCTCAGATAAAAATTAGAAAGAAGCTTACTGAGAAACTGCTTTGTGACATATAAATTCATTTCACAGAGTTACACAATTCTTTTCTTGCAGCAGTTTGCTAACACTGTTTTCATGGAATCTGCAATAGGAAATTTGGGAGTGCATTGAAGAATATGGTGAGATAGGAAATATCCTCACAAGAAACCAAAAAGAATCTTTCTGTGAAACTGCTGTGTGATATGTGAATTCATCTGACAGAGTTACACTGTAGTTTTCATTGAGAAGTTTGCTAATACTATTTTCATGACATCTGCAGAGGGATATTAGTGAGCTCTTTGAGGCTTATGGTGAAAAAGGAAATATGCTCAGAAAAAAACTAGAAAGAAGCTTTCTGAGAAACTGCTTTGTGATTTGTGAATTCATCTCATAGCATTACACCTTTCTTTTGGTGGAGCAGTTTGGTACTACAGTTTTTGGGGAATCTGTGAAGGGATAATTAATATCACATTGAAGCCTATGGTGACCAAGGATATGTACTCAGATAAAAATTAGAAACAAGCTTTCTGAGAAAGTTCTTTGAGAAGTGTGAATTCATCTCAGAGAGTCACAACTTTCCTTTCATGGAGCAGCTTGCTAACACTGTTTTTTGTGGAATTTGCAAAGGAACATTTTGGAGTGCATTGAAGCCTATAGTGAAAAAGGAAATATACTCAAATGAAAACTACCAAGAAGCTGTCTGAAAAACAGACTTGTGATGTGTGAATTCATCTCACAGAGTTACACCATTCTTTGCATTGAGCAGTTCAATAACACTATTTTTGAGGAATCTGCAATAGGATATTCAGGAGCACATTGAAACCTATGGTGACAAAGGAAATATCCTCAGATTAGCCAAAAAGAAAGTGTCTGAGAATCTGCTTTGTGATGTGTCAATTCATCTCACAGAAATACACAGTCATTTTCATTGAGCAGTTTGCTAAAACTGTTTTCTTGGAATCCACAATGGGATATTTTGGAGTGCATTTTTAGCTTGTAGTGACAAAGGAAATACCCTCATATAAAAGCTAGAAAGAAGCTTTCTGAGGAACCATTTTGTGACTTCTGAATTCATTTAACAGAATTACATGATTCTTTTCATGGATCAGTTTGGTAGCACTGCTTTTGGGGATCTGAGAAGGGATATTTTTGATCACATTGAAGCCTGTGGTGACAACCAAATTTTCCTCGAATAAAAACCAAAAAGAACTTTCCGAGAAACTGCTTTGTGATTTTTGAATTCATCTCACAGAGTTACACTGTTATTTTCATTGAGCAGTTTGTTAACACTCTTTTCTTGGAACCCGCAATGGGATATTTTGGAGTGCATTGAAGCTTATGATGGCAAAGGAAACACCCTCATATAAAACTCTGGAAAGAGGCTTTCTGAGAAACTGGTTTGTGATCTGTTAATTCATCTCACAGAGTTATATGATACTTTACGTGGAGCAGTTTCTTAGCACTGTATTTGGGGCATCTCAGAATTGATGTTTTTGATCACATTGAAGCCTTCGGTGGCAAAGGATACATACTGAGATAAAAAATAGAAAACAGCTTTCTGAGAAAGTTCTTTGTGATTTGTGAATTCATCTCACAGAGTTACACATTTCTTTTCATGGAGCAGTTTGCTAACACTGTTTTCATGGAAACTGAAGAAGGATATACGCGATAGCCTTCTGGCCCATAGTGAAAAGGGAAATATCTTTAGATAAAAACTAGAAAAAAGCTTTCTGGGACACTGCTTTGTGATGTGTAAATTCATGTCACAGCGTTACACTATACTTTTAATTGACCAGTTTGATAACACTGTTTTTGTGGAATCTGCAATAGGATATTTAGGATCACACTGAAGCCAATGGTGACAAAGGATATATCCTCAGATAAAAACCAAAAAGAAGCCTTCTGAGAAACTGCCTTGTGATGTTTGAATTCATCTAACCCAGAGTTACACCTTTCTTTTCATGGAACAGTGTGCTAACACTGTTTTCATGGAAACTCCAAAGGGATACTGGGAGCACATTGAGGCCTATGGTGAAAAAGGGAGTATCCTCAGATGAAAACTAGAAAGAAGCTTTCTGAGAAACTGCTTTGTGATGTGTGAATTCATCTCACAGAGATACTCTGCTCTTTTCATTGAGCAGTGTGCTAAACCTGTTTTCTAGGAATCTGCAATGGGATATTTAGGAGTGCATTTTAAGCTTATGGTGGTAAAGGAAATACCCTGATATAAAAAATAGAGAGGAGATTACTGAGAAACCATTTAGTGATATTTTACTTCATCTCACAGAGTTACACGATTCTTTTCAAGTAGCACTGTTTTTGGGTTATCTGAGAATGGATATTTTGGATCACATTGAACCTTATGATGACAAAGGAACTATACTCAGGAAAAAAACAAAAAGAAGGTTCTGAGAAACTGCTTTGTGATGTGTGAATTCATCTCACAGAGGTCACTGTTCTTTTCATTGAGCAGTTTGGTAACACTGTTTTCTTTGAATCTGCAGTGGAATACTTTGGAATTCATTGAAACTTGAGGTGGCAAAGGAAATATCCTCAAAAACTAGAAGGAATCTTTCTGGAAAACTGCTTTGTGATTTGCAAATTCATATCACAGAGTTACAGCTTACTTTTCATGGAGCAGATTGGTAGCACTGTTTTTGGGGAGTCTGAGAGGGGATATTTTGAATTGCACTGAATCCTATGGTGACAAAGGAATTATCCTCAGATAAAAACTAAAAAGACACTTTCTGAGGAACTTCTTTGTGATGTGTGTATTCATCTCACAGAGTAGCACACCTTTCTTTTCATGCAGCAGTTTTTTCATGGAATCTCCAAAGGGATATTTTGGAGCGAGTTGAGGCCTCTTGTGAAACAGGAAATATCCTCAGGTAAAAACTAGAAATAATCTTTCTGAAAAACTGCTTGGTGATGTGTGAATGCATCTCACATATTTACACTTTTCTTTTCATGTATCAATTTGCTAACAATATTTTCTTGGAGTCTTCAAAGGGATATTTGAGAGTGCATTGAAACCAATGGTGTAAAAGCAAATATCCTCAGAGAAAAACTACAAAGAAGCTCTCTTGAGAAACTGCTTTGTGATTTTTGAATTCATCTCACAGAGTTACATTGTTCTTTTCATGAAGCAGTTTGGTAGCACTGTTTTGGGGAAATCTGTGAAGCGATACTTTGGATGACACTGAAGCCTGTAGTGATAAAGAAAATATCCTCAGATAAATACTAGAAAGATGCTTCCTAGGAAACTTCATTGTTATGTGTGAATGGAGCTCACAGAGTTACACCTTTCTTTTCATGGAGCAGTTTGCAAACACTGTTTTTGAGGAATCTGCAAAGAGATATTTGGTAGTTCATTCATGTCAATGGTAAAAAAGGAAATATCCTCAGATAAAAACTAGAAAGAAGCTTTCTGAGAAACTGCTTTGTGATTTATGAATTTATATCATAGAGTTACACCTTACTTTTCATGGAGCAGATTGGTAGCAGTGTTTTTGGGGAATCTGAGATGGAATACTTTGGATTGCATTGGATCCTATGGTGACAAAGGAATTATCCTGAGATAAAAACTAGAAAGACGCTTTCTGAGAAACTTCTTTGTGATGTGTATATTCGTCTCACCAAGTAACACCTTTCTTTTCATGGTGCAGTTTGCTAACACTGTTTTCGTGTAATCTCCAAAGGGATATTTGGGAGTGAGTTGAGGCCCATGGTGAAAAAGGAAATATCCTCAGATAAAAACTAGAAAGAGGCCCTCTTGAGAAACTGCTTTGTGATTTGTGAATTCATCTCACAGAGATACATGATTCTTTTATGGAGCAGTTTGGTAGCACTGTTTTAGGAGAATCTGTGAAGGGAAACTTTGGATCGCATTGAAGCCAGTGCTGACAAAGGAAATATCCTCAGATAAAAACTAGAAAGCTGCTTCCGGAGAAACTTCATTGTTATGTGTTAAGGGAGTTCACAGAGTTACACTTTTCTTTCCATGGAGCAGTTTGCTAACACTGTTTTTGTTGTATCTGCAAAGAGATATTTGGGAATGCATTGGGGTCAATGGTAAAAAAGGAAATATCCTCAGATAAAAAGTCAAAAGAAACTTTCTGAGAAAGTTCCTTGTGATGTGTGAATATATGTCACAAAGTTACACCTTTCTTTTCATGGAGCAGTTTGATAACACAGTTCTCAAGGAATCTGCAATAGGATATTTGGGAGTGCATTAAAGCCTATGGTGGCAAAGGAAATATCCTCAGATAAAAACTAGCAAGAAGCTTTCATGGAAAGTTCTTTGTGATGTGTGAATTCATCTCACAGACTTACATCTTTCTTTTCATGGAGAAGTTTGCTAACACTGTTTTTGTGGAATCTGCATTAGGATATTTGGGACCACATTGAAGCCTATGGTGACAAAGGAACTATCCTCAGATAAAAACAGAAAGAAGCTTTCTGTGAAATGGCTTTGTGATGTGTGAATTCACCTCATGGAGTTACACTGTTCTTTTCATTGAGAAGTTTGCTAACAATTTTTTCATTTATTCTGCAATGGGATATTCGAGAGCACCTTGAGGAATATGGGAAAATGGAAATATCCTCAGATAAAAACTAGAAAGAAGTTTTGTGAGAAACGGCATTGTGATAAGTGAATTTACCTCAGAGTTAAACCTTTCTCTTCATGGAGCAGTTTGCTAAAACTATTTTCATGTAATCTTCAAAGTGATATTTTTGAGTGCATTGAAGCCTATAGTGAAAAAGGAAATATCCTCAAATAAAAAGTACAAAAAATCTTTCTGAGAGACTGCCTTGTGATGTGTGAATTCATCTCACAGAATTCCACCCTTCTTTTCATTGAGCAGTTTGCTAACAGTGTTTTCATGGAATCTGCAGTAGGATATTCTGTAGTGCATTGAAACCTATGGTGACAAAGGAAATATCCTCAGCTAATAAATCAAAAGGAAGCTTTCTGAGAAAATACTTTGTGATGTGTGAATTCATCCTACAGAGTTACACTGTTGTTTTCATTGAGAAGTGTGCTAACACTGTTTTCTTGGAATCTGCAATGGGATATTTTGGAGTGCATTGACGCTTATGGTAACAAAGGAAATATCCTCATAAAAAACCTAGAAGGAAGCTTTCTGAGAAACTGCTTTGTGATTTGTGAAATCATCTGACAGACTTACCCGATTCTCTTCATAGAGAAATTTGGTAGCACTGGTTTTGGGTAATCTGAGAAGGGATATTTTGGGTTGCATTGAAGCCTATGGTGACAAAATAAATATCCTCAGATAAAAACTGGAAAGAAGCTTTCTGAGAAACTGCTTTGTGATGTGTGAATTCATCTCCCAGAGTTACACTGTTCATTTCATTGAGCAGTATGCTCACACTGTTTTCTTGGAATCTGCAATGGGATATTTAGGAGCTCATTGAAGCTTCTGGTGAGAAATAAATATCCTCAGATAAAAAGCAAAAAGAACCTTTCTGAGAAACTGCTTTGTGATGCGTGAATTCGTCTCACAGATTTACACCTTTCATTTCATGGAGCCGTTTGCTAATACTGTTTTCGTGGAATCTGAAAAGGGATATTCACTAGCAACTTGAGGCAAATGGTGAAAAAGGAAATATCTTCAAACAAAAATTAGAAGGAACCTTTCTGAGAAACTACTTTGTGATTTGTGACTTCATCTCACAGAGGTACACTGTTCTTTTCATGGAGCAGTTTGGTAGCTCTGCTTCTGTGTAAGCTGAGAAGGGATATTTTGTATCGCATTGAAGCCTATGGTAGCAAAGGAAATGCCCTCAGTTAAAATCTAGAAAGAAACGTTCCGAGAAACCTGTTTGTGATGTGTCAATTCATCTCACAGAATTACACTGTTCTTTTCATTGAGAAGTATGCTAACACTTTTTTTCATGGAATATGGGGTGGGATACTTGCTAGCACCTTGAGGCACATGGTGAAAAAGGAAATGTCCTCAGTTAAAAACTAGAAAGAACCTTTCTGAAAAACAGCTTTGTGATGTGTGAGTTCATCTTACAGAATTACACCTTTCCATTCATGGAGCAGTTTGGTAGCACTGTTTTTGGGGAATCTAAGAGGGGATATTTTGGATTGTATTGAAGCCTAGGGTAACAAAGGAAATATCCTCAGAGAATAACTAGATAGAAGCTTTCTGAGAAACTTGTTTGTGATGTGTGAATTTATCTCACAGAGGTACACAATTTCTTAAGTGGCAGAGTTTGTCAGCACTGTTATCATGGAATTTGTAAAGGGATATTTGGGAGTGCATTGAGGCCTATGATGAAAACGAAAATATCCTCAGAAAAAAACTAGAAAGAAGATTTCTGAGAAAATTCTTTGTAATGTGTGAATTCAGCTCACAGAATTACACTGTTCTTTGCATTCAGCAGTTTGCTTACACTGTTGTCTTGGAATCTGCAATCTGATAGTTAGGAGTGCATTGAAGCTCGTGGTGGCAAAGTATATACCCTCATATAAAAACTGGAAAGAAACTTTCTGGAAAACCTCTTTCTGATGTGTTAATTTCTCTCACAGAGTTACACGATTCTTTTCCTGGAGCAGTTTTGTAGCACTGTTTTTGGTGTATCTGAGAGGGGATATTCTGGACCGTAATGAACCATAAGTTAACAAAGGAAATACCCTCAGATAATAACTAGAAAGAAGCTTTTTGAGAAAGTTCTTTGTAATGGGTGAATTCATCTCACAGAGTTACACCTTTCTTTTCATGGAGCAGTTTGCTAACACTGTTTTCATGGAATCTGCAAAGAGATAATTGGGAGCGCATTGAGGACTGTAGTGAAAAAGAAAATATTCTCAGATTAAAAGTAGAAAGCATCTTTCTGAGATACTCCTTTGTGATGTGTGAATTCATCTCACAGAGTTACACCATTTTTTTCATTGAGAAGTTTGCTCATGCTGTTTTCACAGAATCTGCAGTAGGATATTTGAGAGCGCATTGAAGCCTGTGATGACAAAGGAAATATTCTCAGATAAAAACCAGAAAGAAGTTTTCTGAGAAACTGCTTTGCGATGAGTGAACCCATATCACAGAGTTACACTGTTCCCCTTCATTGAGAAGTTGGCTGTCACTGTTTTCTTGGAATCTTCAATGGAATATTTTGTAGTGCATTGAAGCATTTGGAGACAAGAAAATATCCTCCTACAAAAACTAGAAAGAAGCTTTCTGAGAAACTTGATTTGTGATGTGTTAATTCACCTAACAAGATTACACGATTCTTTTCATTGATCAGTTTGGTAGCAGTGCTTTTGGGGAATCTGGGAAGGACTATTTTGGATCACATTGAAGCCTATAGTGACAAAGAAAATATTCTGACATAAAAAGAAGAAAGTAGGTTTCTGAGAAGGTTCTTTCTGATATGCTAATTCAACACAAGGTGTTACACCTTTCTTTTCATAGAGCAGTTTGCTAACAATGTTTACCTGGAATCTGCAAAGGGATATTTGGGAGGACATTGAGGCCTAAGGTGAGAAAGGAAATATCCTCAGACAAAAACTAGAAAGAAACTTTCTGAGAAACTGCTTTGTGATGTTTGAATTCATCTCACAGACTTACATTGTTCTTTTCAATGAGCAGTTTTTGAACACTCTTTTCATGGAATGTGCAATGGGATACTTCAGAGTGCATTGAAGCTTATGGTGACCAAGGGAATATCCTCATATAAAAACTAGAAAGAAGCTTTCTGAGACACTCGTTTGTGATGTGTTAATTCATCTCAAAGTGTTACACGATCCTTTTCATTCACCATTTTGGAAGTAGTGTTTTTGAGGAATATGAGAAGGGATATTTTGTATCATATTGAAGCCTATGGTGACAAAGGAAATATCCTCAGATAAAAACTAGAAGAAGTTTTCTGAGAAAGTACTTTCTGATGTGTTAATGCATCCCACAGCATTACACCTTTACTTTCATGGAGCAGTGTGCAAACACTGTTTCCCTAGAATCTGCAAAGGGATATTTTGAAGTGCATTGAGGCCTACAGTGAAAAAAGAAATATCTCCAGATAAAAACTAGAAAGAATCTTTCTGAGAAACTGCATTGTGATGTGTGTATTCATCTCACAGAATTACACTGTTCTTTTCATTGATCAGTTTGCTAACACTGTTTTCATGGAAACTGCAATGGGATATTTCAGAGTGCATAGAAGCTTATGGTGACAAAGGAAAAATCCTCATAAAAAATTAGAAAGAAGCTTTCTGAGAAACTGCTTCATGATATGTTAATTCATTTCACAAAATTACACTATTCTTTTTGAGATCAGTTTGGTAGCACTGTGTTTGGGAATCTGAGAAGGGATACTTTGGATCACATTGAAACCTATGGTGACAAAGGAATTATTCTCAGATAAAAACTAGAAAGAAGCTTTCTGAGAAAGTTCTTTGTGATGCGTGAATTCATCTCACAGAGTTACACCTTTCTTTTCATGGCACAGTATGCTAACACTCTTTTCGTGTAATCTGAAAAGGGATATTTAGCTGTGTTTTGAGGCCTATGGTGAAAAAGGAAATATCCTCAGATTGCAAGTAGAAGGAATCTTTCTGAGAAACTGATTTGTGATGTGTGAATTCATATGAGAGAGTTACACCGTTCTTTTCATTGAACAGTTTGCTAACACTGTTTTCGTGGGATCTGCAATAGGATATTTTGGAGCACATTGAAGACTATGGTGACATAGGAAATATCCTCTGATAAAAATCAAAAGGAAGTTTCCTGAGAAACTGATTTGTGATGTTTGAATTCATCTCACAGAGTTACACTGTTCTTTTCATTGAGCAGTTTGCTAACACTGTTTGCTTGGAATCTGCAATGGCATATTTCGGAGGGCATTGAATCCTATGGTGACAAACGAAATATCCTCATGTAAAAACTTGAAAGAAGCTTTCTGTGAAACTACATTATGATGTGTTAATTCATCTCATAGTGTTATACGATCCTTTTCATCGGTCTCTTTGGTAGCAGCGTTTTTGGCGAATCTGAGAAGGGATATTTTGGATCGTATTGAAGCCTATGGTGACAAAAGAAATATCCTCAGATAGAAACTAAAAATAAATTTTCTGAGAAAGTTCAATCTGTTGTGTTACCTCATCTCACAGGGTTACACCTTTGTTTTCATGGAGCACATTTTTAACACCGATTTTCTGGAATCTGCAAAGGGACATTCAGGAGCACATTGAGCCCTACGTTGATAAAGGAAATATTCTCAGATATAAACTAGAAAAAATCTTTCTGAGAAATTGACTTGTGATGTCTGAGTTCATTGCACAGAGTTACACCATTCTTTGAATGGAACAGTTTGGTAGCACTGTTTTTGGGGAATCTGAGAAAGGATATTATGGATTCCACTGAAGTCTATGGTGATAAAGGAAATATCCTCAGGTAAAAACTAGAAAGAAGCTTTCTGAGAAAGTTCTTTGTGATGTGTGAATTCATCTTACTGATTTACGCCTTTCTTTTCATGCAGCAATTTGCTAACACTGTATTCGTTTTCTCTGCAAAGGGATATTTGGGAGCCCATTGAGGCCTATAGTGTAGAAGAAAATATCCTCAGATAAAAACTAGAAAGAATCTTTCTGAGAAACTATTTTGTGATGTGTGAATTCGTCTCACTGAGTTACACTGTTCTTTTTATTGAGAACTTTGCTAACACTGTATTCTTGGAATCTGCAAAGGGATATTTTGGAGTGCATTGATGCTTATGGTGTTAAAGGAAATATCCTCTTATAAAAACTAGAAAGAAGTTTTCTGAGAAACTGCTTTGTGATATGCTAATTCATCTCACAGAGCTGCATGATCCTTTTCTAGGACCAGCTTGGTAGCAGTGTTTTTTGGAAATCTGAGAAGGGATATTCTGAATTGTATTGAAGCCTTCGGTGACAAAGGAAGTATCCTCAGATAAAAACTAGAAAGAAGCTTTCTGAGAAACTGCTTTGTGATTTGTGAATTCATCTCACAGAGTTACACCTTTCTTTCCATTGAGCACTTTGCTAACACTGTTGTAGTGTAGTCTGCAAAGATATATTTGGGAGCACTTTGAGGCCTAGGGTGAAAAAGGAAACACCCTCAGATGAAAACTAGAAAGATGCTTTGTGAGAAACTGCTTTGTGATGTGTGAATTCATCTCACAGAGTTACACCGTACTTTTCATTGAGCAGTTTGATATCACTGTTTTCATGGTATCTGCCATAGGATATTTCGGAGCGCATTGAAGCCTCTGGTGACAAAGGAAATATCCTGAGATAAAAGTTGGAAAGAATCTTCCTTAGAAACTGCTTTGTGATTTGTAAATTTATCTCATAAAGTTACACGACTGTTTTCATGGATCAATTTGGTAGCCATGTTTTAGGGGAATCTGAGAAGGAATATTTTGGATCACATTGAAGCCTATGTTGGCAGAGGAAATATCCTCACATAGAAACTAGAAAGAAGCTTTATGAAAAATTTCTTTGTGATTTGTGAATTCATCTCTCATCTGTAGATCATTTTTTCCATTGAACAGTTTGATAACACTGTCTTCCTGGAAACTGCAACAGGATATTTGGGAGCTCATTGAAGCCTATGGTGACAAAGGAAATATCCTCAGACAAACACCAAAAAGAAGCTCTCTGAGAGACTGCTTTGTGATGTGTGAATTGATCTCACAGAGTTACACTGTTCTTTTCATTGAGCAGTTTGCTAATACTGTTTTCTTGGTATCTGCAATGGGATATTTCAAATCACATTGAAGCCTATGGTGACAAAGGAAATATCCCCAGACAAAAATTAGAAAGAAGCCTCCTAAATATCTGCTATGTGATTTTTGAATTCATCTCACAGAGTTACACCTGTCTTTTCATGGAACAGTTTGGTAGCACTGTTTTTGGGGAATCTGAGAATGGATACTCTGGATGGCATTGAATCTATGGTGTAAAAGTAAATATCCTCAGATTAAAACTGGAAAGAAGCTTTCTGAGAAACCGCTTTGTGATGCGTGAATTCATCTAACAGAATTACACTTTACTTTTCATGGAGCAGTTTGCTAACACTGTTTTTGTGGAGTCTGCAATGGGATATTTCAAAGCACATTGAGGCTTATGGTTTCAAAGGAAATATCCTCATATAAAAACTAGAAAGAAGCTGTCTGAGAAACTGCTTTGTGATGTGTTAATTCATCTCACAGAGGTACATGATTCTTTTCATGGGTTAGTTTGGTAGCACTGTTTTTGGGGAATCTCAGAAGGGATATTTAGGATCGCATTGAAGCCTATGGTAAAAAGGAAATATTCTCAGTCAAATGCAGAAAGAAGCTTTCTAAGAAAGTCCTTTGTGATGTATGAACTCATCTCACTGTGTTACACCATAGTTTTCATTGAGCAGTTTGATAAAATTGTTTTCAAGGAATTTGCAACAGGATGTTTGTTAGCACATTGAAGCCTATGGTGACAAAGGAAATATCATCAGATAAAAACTTGAAGGAAGCTTTGTGAGAAACTGCTTTGTGATGTATGAATTCATTACAAGGAGTTAAACCTTTCTTTTCATATAGCAGTTTTCTAACACTGTTTTCGTGGAATCTGCACATGGATGTTTGTGTTCACATTGAGGCTTATGCTGTAAAAGAAAATATCCTCAGATGAAAACTAGAAAGATGATTTCTGAGAAACTGCTTTGTGATGTGTGAATTCATCTCACACAGATACACCGTTCCTTTCATTGAGCAGTTTTCTAACGCTCTTTTCGTGGAATCTGCAAAGGGAAAATTGGGAGTGCATTGAAGCCTATAGTGAAAAAACAAATATCCTCAGACAAAAACTACAAAGAAGCTTTCTGAGAAACTGCTTTGTGATGTGTGAATTCATCTCTGAGTTACACCATTGTTTTCATTGAGCAGATTGCCAACACAGAGTTACACAGTACTTTTCATTGAGCAGTATGCTAACACACTTTTGGTGGAATCTGCAATAGGGTATTTTGGAGCACATTGAAGCCTATGGTGAAAAATGAAATATCTTCAAATAATAACTGGAAAATAACTTTCTGAGAAACTACTTAGTGATGTTTGAATTCATCTCACAGAGTTACACTGTTGTTTTGATTGAGCAGTTTGCTACCACTGTTTTCTTGGAATCTGCAATGGGATATTTCAGAGTGCATTGAAACTTATTTTGACAAAGGAAATAGCCTCAGACAAAAACTACAAGGAAAGTTTCTCAGAAACACCTTTGTGATGTGTGAGTTCATCTCACAGAGTTACACCAATGTTTTCATGGAAAAGTTTGGTAGCACTGTTTTTGGGGAATCTGAGAAGGGATATTTTGGAGCACCTTGAAGCCTATGGTGACAAAGAAAATATCTTCAGATAAATACTAGAAAGAAGCTTTCTAAGAAACTTTTTTGTGATGTGTGAATTCATATCACAGCGGCACACCTTTGTCTTCATGTAGCAGTTTTCTAAAACTGTTTTAGTGGAACCTGCAAAGGGATATTTGGGAGCGCATTGAGGACTCCAGAGAAAAATGAAATAACCTCAGATAAATCTAGAAATAAATTGTATGAGAAACTGCTTTGTGATGTGGGAATTCATCTCACAGAGTTACACTGTATTTTTCATTTGGCATTCTGATAACAGTGGTTTTGTGGAATCTATAATAGGATACTTCGGAGCACATTGAAGCCTATGGTGACTAAGGATATATCCTCAGATAAAAACCGAAAAGAAGCTTTCTGAGAAACAGCTTTGCGATGTGTGAATTCATTTCACAGAGTTACACTGTTCTTTTCATAGAGAAGTTTGCTAACACTGTTTTCATGGAATCTGCAAAGGGATATTTGGGAGCTCATTGAGGCCTGTAGTGAAAAAAGAAGTATTCTCAGATACAAACTAGAAAGAAGCCTTCTGAGAAACGGCTTCATGATGTGTGAATTCATCTCACAGAGTTACACCTTTCTTTTCATGGAGCAGTTTGGTAACACTGCTTTTGTGTAATCTGCAAGGGGATATTCAGGAGTGCATAGATTTCCATGGCGAAAAAGGAAATATTTTCAGGTAAAAACTGGAGAGAAGCTTTCTGAGAAACTCCTTTGTGATACATGCATTCATCTCATAGTGGTACATTGTTCTTTTCATTCAGCAGTTTCCTAACACTGTTTTTGTGGAACCTGCAATAGGATATTTGTGAGTGCATTGAAGCCTATGGTGACAAAGGAAATATCCTTAGACAAAAACTACAAAGAAGTTTTCTGAGAGACTGCGTTGTGATTTGTTCATTCATCTAACAGAGTTTAATGATTCTATTCATGGAGCAGTTTGGTAGTACTGTTTCTGGGGAATCTGAGAAGGGATATTTTGAATTTCATTGAAGCCAATGGTGACAAAGGAAATATCCTCAGGTAAAAATTAGAAAAACCTTTCCGAGAAAGTTCTTTGTGATGTTTGAATTCATCTTAGAGAGTTACAACTTTCCCTTCCTGGAGCAGTTTGCTAACACTGATTTCTTGGAGTCTGCAATGGGATAATCTAGAGTGCTTGTGGCTTATATGAAAAAGGAAGCATCCTCAGATAAAAACTAGAAAGTATTTTTCTGAGAAACAGTTTCATGATTTGTGAAATCAATTTACAGAGTTGCTCCATTGTTTTCACTGAGTATTTTCATAATATTGATTTCGTGGAATCTGCAATAGCATATTTGGGAACACATTGAAGCCTACTTTGACCAAGGGAATATCCTCAGATAAAAACCAAAAAGAAGTTTACTGTGAAACTGCTTTGTGATGTGTGAATTCATCTTGGAGAGTTACATCATTCTTTTCATTGAGAAGTTTGCTAACACTGTTTTCGTTTAATTTGCAATGGCATATTTGGGAATGCCTTGAGGATTATGGTGAAAAAGGAACTATCCTCAGATAAAAACTAGAGAGAAGCCTTCTGTGAAATGTCTTTGTGATATGTTGATTCATCTCACAGAGTTACACAATTCTTTTTATGGAACAGGTTGATAGCAGTGTTTTTGGGGAATCTGAGAAAGGATATTGTGGGTCACATTGAAACCTAGGGTGACAAAGGAAATATCCTCACATAAAAACTAGAAAGGTGTGTTCTGAGAAACTGTATGTGATGTATGAATTCATCTCACAGGATTACACTGCTCTTTGCATTGAGCAGTTTGCTTACTCTGTTTTCTTGGAATCTGCAATCTGATTTTTCGGAGTGCATTGAAGCTTATGATGACAAAGGAAATATCCTCAGATGAAAACTACAAAGAAGCTGACTGAGAAAGTTATTTGGGATGTGTGAATTCTTCTCACAGAGTTACACCTTCCTTTTCATGGAGCAGTTTGCTAACACTGCTTTTATGGAATCTGAAAAGGATATTTGGGAGTGCTTTGAGGTCTATGGTGAAAAAGGAAATATCCTCACATTAAATCTAGAAAGAAGCTTTCTGAGAAACTACCTTGTGATAGGTGAATTCGTCGCACAGAGTTGCAGCCTTCTTTTCTTTGAGCTGTTTGATTATACTGTTTTCATGGAGTCTGCAAAAGGATATTTCTGAGTGCATTGAAGCCTATGGTGAGAAAGGAAATTTCTCCATAGAAATACTAAAAAGAAACTTTCTCAGAAACTGCTTTTTGATGTGTGAATTCCACTCACAGAGTTTCCCTGTTCTTTTCATTGAGCTGTTGCTAACACTATTTTCTTGGAATCTATGATGGGATATTTCGGAGCGTTTTGAAGCTTATTGTGAAAAAGTAAATACCTTCAGAGAAAAACTGGAAAGAACCATTCTGAGAAACTGCTTTGTGATTTGTGAATTCATTGCACAGAGTTACATGATTCTTTTCATTGATCAGTTTGACAGGTCTGTTTTTGGGGAATCTGAGAAGAGATATTTTGACTCAGTTTGAAGCCTATGGTGACACAGGAAATACCCTCAGATAAAAGCTAGAAAGAAATTTTCTGAGAAAGTTCTTTGTGATGTGTGAATTCGTCTCACAGAGTTGAACCTCTCTGTTCATGGAGCAGTTTGCTAACACTGCTTTCCTGTAATCTATACAGGGATATTTGGGAGGGCCTTGAGGTCTATGGTGAAAAAGGAAATATCATCAGATTAAAACTATAAAGAAGCTTTCTAAGAAACTGCTTTGTGATGAGTGCATTCATCTCCCAGAGTTACACCTTTCTTTTCTTTGAGTAGTTTGATAGCACTGTTTTTGGGGAATCTACAAAAGATTTTTGGGAGCCCCTAGAGTCCTATGGGTGAAAAGGAAATAGCTTCAGATAAAAACTGTAGGTAAGCTTTTCAAGAAATGGTTTTGTGACATGTGCATTCATCTCATAGAATTTAACCTTTTTGTTGATTGAGCAGTTTAGTATCACTGTTTTTGTGGTATCTGAGAGGGGTTATTTGGGAGCACATTGAAGCCTATAGTGAAAAAGGGAATATCCTCAGATAAAAACTAGAAAGACACTTTCTGTGAAACTGCTTTGTAATGGGTAAATTCATCTCATAGAATTACACTTTTCTTTTCATATAGCAGTTTGTTGACATTATTTTTGTAGAATCTGCAAAGGGATATTCAGGTAGCTTTCAGGCAAATGGTAAAAAAGAAATTATCCTCAGACAAAAACTGGAAAGAAGCTTTCTGAGAAACTGCTTTGTGATTTGTGAATTCATCTCAGAGTTATACAATTCTTTTCATGAAGCAGTTTGGTAGCACTCTTTTTAGGGAATCTGAAAAGGGATATTTTGGATCGCATTGAAGCTTATGGTCACAAAGGAAATATCCTCAGATAAAATCTAGAAAGAAACTTTCTGAGAAAGTTCTTTGTGATGTGTGAATTCATCTCATAGAGTTACACCATTCTTTTCATTGAGAAGTTTGATATCACATTTTTTTTTTGGAATCTGCGACGGGATATTCAGGAGCACATTGAAGAATAAGGTGAAAATGGAAAGGTCCTCTGATAAAAACTAGAAAGAAGCTTTCTGAGAAACAGTTTTGAGATGTGTGAATTCATCTCAGAGAGTTACACCATTCTTTTCATGGAGCAGTTTGGTAGCACTGTGTTTGGGGAATCTGAGAAGGGATATTTTGGATTGCATTGAAGCCTATGGTGACAAAGGAAATATCCTGAGAGAAAAACCAGAAAAAAAGCTTTCTGAGAAAGCTCTTTGTGATGTGTGTATGCATCTCACAGAGTTACACATTTCTTTTCCTGGAGCAGTTTGATAATAATGATTTCATGGAATCTGCAATGGAATATTCCAGAGCCCATTGAAGCCTGTGGGCTCAGTGAAAAAGGAACTCTCTTCACATAACGACTAGAAAGAAGTCTTCTGAGATACAGCTTTGTGATGTGTGAATTCATCTTACAGAGTTTCACCATTCTTTTCATTGAGCAGTTTGATAACACTGTTTTCTTGGAATCTACAAAGGGATATTTGTGAGCACTTTGAGGTCTATGGTGAAAAAGGAAGTATTCTCAGACAAAAACTATAAAGAAGCTTTTTGAGAATCTGTTTGTGATGGTTGAATTCATTTCACAGAGTTGCACTTTTCTTTTCAAGGAGCAGTTTGCTAACACTATTTTCGTAGAATCTGCAAAGGAATATTCATGAGCACGTTCAGGCAAATGCAGAAAAAGGAATTATCCTCAGACAAAAACTAGAAAGAAGCTTTCTGAGAAACTGCTTTGTGATGTGTGAATTCAACTCTCAGAGTTACCCTGTTCTTTTCATTGAACTGTTTGTTAACACTGTTTTCTTGCAATCTACGATGGGATATTTCAGAGCGCATATCAGCTTATTGTGAAAGAGTCAATACTCTTAGATGAAAAGTAGAAAGAAACATTCTGAGAAACTGTTTTGTGATTTGTGAATACATCACACAGGGTTACACGATTTTTTCATGGTTCAGTTTGACAGCTCTGTTTTTGGGTAATCATCATTCTGTTCATGGAGCAGTTTGGTAGCACTGTGTTTGGGGAATCTGAGAAGGGATATTTTGGATTGCATTGAAGCCTATGTTGACAAAGGAAATATCCTCAGATTAAAAACTAGAAAGAAGCTTTCTGAGAAAGCTCTTTGTGATGTGTCAATTCATCTCACAGAGTTACACTTTTCTTTTCATAGAACAGTTTCCTAACACTGTTATTTTTGTGGAGTCTGCAAAGGGATATTTGGGAGCGCATTGAAGCATATGAAGCCTATGGTGAAAAAGGAAATATCCTCAGATAAAAACTTGAAAAAAACTTTCTGAGAAATTTCTTTGTGATGGGTGAATTCAACCCACAGAGATACACTATACTTTTCATTCAGTATTCTGCTTACACTGTTTTCTTGGAATCTGCAGTGGCATATGTCAGAGTGCACTGAAGCCTATTGTAAAAAAATAAATATCCTCAGACAAAAACTAGAAAGAAACTTTCTGAGAAACTCCTTTGTGATTTGTGAATTCATCTCACAGAGTAACACGATGTTTTCAATGGATCTGTTTGATAGCACAGTTTTTGGGAAATCTTAAAAGAGATATTTATCATGGAATCTGCAATAGGATATTTGGGCACACATTGAAGCCTACTGTGACAAAGGAAATATCCTCAAATAAAAACTAGAAGGAAGATCTCTGAGAAAGTTCTTTGTGATGTGTGAATTCATATCATGGAGTTAAACCTTTCTTTTCATGGAGCAGTTTGCTAACACTGTTTTCGTGGAATCTGCAAAAAGGAAATATCCTCAGATAAAAACTAGAGCAAAGCTTTCTGAGAAATTGTTTTGTGATGTTTGAATTCACCTCACAGAGTTACAATGTTCTTTTCATTGAGAAGTTTGCTAACACTGTTTTCTTGCAATCTGCAATGGGATATTTCAGAGTGCATTGAAGCTTATGTTGACTATGTAAATATCCTCAGACAAAAATAGAAATAAACTTTCTGAGAAACTACTTTATTATTTGTGAATTCATCTCATGGAGTTACATGATTCTTTTCATGGATCAGTTTGATAGCTCTGTCTCTGGGGAAACTGAGAAGGGATATTTCGGATCACATTGAAACCTGTGGTGACACAGGAAATATTCTCAGATAAAAACCATAAAGAAGCTTTCTGAGAAACTAAATGCTTTGTGACATCTGAATTCATCTAACATAGTTACACTCTCCATTGAAGCGTATGGTGACAAGAAAATATCTTCATATAAAAACTAGAAAGAAGCTTTCAGAGAAACTGCTTTGTGATGTGCTAATTCATCTCACAGAGTTACATGATTGATTTCCTGTATCAGTTTGGTAGCAGTGTTTTTGAGGAAACCGAGAAGGAATATTTTTGGTCACATTGAAGCCTTTCGTGACTAAGGAAAAACACTCAGGTAAAAACTAGAACGAAGCTTTCTGAGAAAGTTCTTTTTGATGTGTGAATTCATCTCACCGTGTTACACCCTTCTTTTCAGGGATCTGTTTGCTAACACTGTTTTTGTGGAACTAGGAAAAGGATATTTGGGAGTGCATTGTGGCCTAAAGTGAATAAGGCAATATCCTCAGATGAAAACCAGAAAGAAACTCTCTGAGAAACTGCTTTGTGATGTGTGAATTTATCTCACAGAGTTACACCACTCTTTCATAGAGATGTTTGCTAGCACTGTTTTTTTGGAATCTGAGAACTGGTATTTTGGATCACTTTGAAGACTATAGGGACAGAGGAAATATCTTTGGATAAAAACCAGAATGAAGCTTTCTGAAAAACTGGTTTGTGATATATGAATTGATCTCACAGAGTTACACCACTCTTTCATGGAGGAGTTTTCTAGCACTGTTTTTGTTTTTATCTAAGAAGTGATATTTTGGATATCGTTGAATCCCATAGTGAAAAATGAAATCTCCTCGGATAAAAACTGGAGAGAAGCCTTCTAAGAAAGTGTTTTGTTGTTGGTGAATTCGGCTCACAGAGTTACACTATTGCTTTCTTTGAGAAGGTTGTTAACAGTGTTTTCACAGAGTCTGCAATGAGACACACGGGAGCATTTTGAGATCTGAAATATCCTCATATAAAAACAAGAAAGAAGCTTTCTGAGAAACTGCTTTGTAATGTGTGAATTCATCCCACATTTTTACACCACTCTTTCATGGAGCCGCTTACTAGCACTGTTTTTGTGGAATCTGAGAACTAATATTTTGGATCCCTTTGAAGCCTATGGTGACATAGGAAATATCCTCAGATAAAAACAAGAAAGAAACTTTCTGAGAAACTGCTTTGTGATAGATGTATTCATCTCATGTTGTTACACCACTCTTTCATGGAGCCATTTGCTAGCACTGTTTTTGTGGAATCTGAGAATTGATATTATGTATCACTTTGAAGCCTATGGTGACAAAGCAAAGATCCTCAGAATAAACCAGAAAGAAACTTTCTGAGACACTGCTTTGTGATTTGTGAATTTATCTCACAGAGTTACACCAATCTTCCATGGAGGAGTTTGCTAGTACTCTTTTTGTGGAATCTGAGAAGTAATATTTTGGATGTCTTTGAAACCTATGGTGAAAAAAGAAATATCCTCAGATAAACACTGGATAGAAGCCTTCTCAGAAACTGCTTTGTGGTGTGTGAATTCATCTCACAGAGTTACACCACTCTTTCATGGAACTGTTTGCTAGCACTGTTTTTGTGGCATCTGAGAACTGATATTTCCAATCTCTTTGGAGACTATATGGACAAAGGAAATATTCTCAGATAAAAACCAGAATGACGTTTTCTGAGAAACTACTTTGTGATGTATGAATTCGTCTCACACAGTCACACCACTCTTTCATGGAGGAGCTTGCTAGCTCTGTTTATATGGAATCACAGAAGAGATATCTTGGATAACATTGAATCACATGCTGAAAAAAGAAATATCCTCAGATACAAACTGGAGAGAAGCCTTCTCAGAAACTGTTTTTTGGTGTGTGAATTCATCTCACAGAGTTACATGATTGTTTACATTGAGAAGTTTGTTATCACCGTAGTCGCAGAATCTGTAATGAGATATACGGGAGTGAATTGAGACCCGAAATATCTTCAGATAAAAACGAGAAAGAAGCTTTCTGAGAAACTGCTTTGTGATATGTGAATTCATCTCACAGAGTTACACCACTATTTCATGCAATCATTTGCTAGCACTGTTTTTGTGGAATCTGAGAAGAGATATTTTGGATAGCTATGAAGACTATACGGACAATGGAAATATCCTCAGATAAAAACCAGAAAGAAGCTTTCTGAGAAATGACTTTGTGATGTGTGAATTCATCTCACAGAGTTACACCACTATTTTGTGGAGCTGTTTGCTACACCTGTTTCTGCGGAACCTGAGAAATGATATTTCGGATTGCTTTGAAGATTATATGGACAAAGAAAATATCTTCAGATAAAAGCCAGAATGAAGCTTTCTGAGAAACTGCTTTGTTATGTGTGAATTCATTTCACTGAGTTACACCACCCTTTCATGGAGGAGTTTGGTAGCACTGTTTTTGTGGAATCTCAGAAGTGATATCATGGATATTGTTGAATCTCATGGTTAAAAATGAAATATCCTCAGATAAAAACTGGAGGGAAGCCTTCTCAGAAACTGCTTTGCTGTGGGTGCATTCAGCTCACAGAGTTGCACCATTGCTTTCATTGAGAAGCTTGCTATCAGTGTTTTCGCAGAATCTGCAGTGAGACACAGGCGGGTGCATTGAGACCTGAAATATACTCAGATAAAAACCAGAAAGAAGTTTTCTGAGAACCTGCTTTGTGATTTGTGAATTCATCCCACAGAGTTACACCACGATTTTGTGGAGCCTTTTGCTAGCACTATTTTTGTGAAATCTGAGAACTGAGAGTTCTGATCACTTTGAAGACTACATGGGCAAAGGAAATATCCTCAGATAAAAACTAGAATGAAACTTTCTGAGAAACTGCTTTGTGACGTGTGAATTCATTTCAGAGTGCATTGAAGCTTATGGTGAGAATGAAATTGTACACCACTGTTTCATGGAGGAGTTTGCTACCACAGTTTTTGTGGATTCTCAGAAGTGATATCATAGATATCGTTGAATCTCATGGTTAAAAAAAAATCCTCAAATAAAAACTGGTGAGAAGCCTCAGAAACTGCTTTGATGTGTGTGAATTCATCTCATGGAGTTACACCACTCTTTCATGGAGGAATTTGCCAGCACTGATTTTCTGGAACCTGAGAAGTAATATTCTGGATCGCTTTGAAGCCTATGGTGACAAAGGAAATATCCTCAGATAAAAACTTGAAAGAAGCTTTCTCAAAAACTGATTTGTGATGTGTGAATTCATCTCACATTGTTACACCATTCTTTCATGGAGCTGTTTGCTAGCACTGTTTTTGTGGAATCTGAGAGGTGATATTTTTTATAGCTTTGAAGCCCATGGTGACAAAGGAATTATTCTCAGAATAAACCGAAAAGAAGCTTTCTCAGAAACTGCTTTGAGAAATGTGAATTCCTCTCACAGAATTACACCTCTCTTTAGTGGAGCCCTTTACAAGAACTGTTTTTGTGGAATCTGAGAAGTGATATTTTGTATCACTTTGAAGTCTGTGGTGACAAAGGAAATATCCTCAGAATAAACAAGAAAGAAGCTTTCAGAGAAACTGCTTTGTGATATGTGAATTCATCACACAGAGTTACACTACTCTTTCAAGGAGGACTTAGCTAGCACTGTTTTTGTTGAATCTGAGAACTGATATTTTGGATCGCTTTGAAGACTACGTGGACAACAGAAATATCCTCAGATAAAAACCAGAATGAAGCTTTCTGAGAAACTGCTTTGTGATGTGTGAATTCGTTTCACAGAGTTAGACCACTATTTCATGGAGTTTTCTAGCACTGTTTTTGTGGAATCTCAGAAGTGATATTTTTGTGTTGTTGAATCCCATGGTGAAAAATGAAACATCCTGAGATAAAAACTGGAGAGAAGACTTATCAGAAACTGCTTTGTTGCTGGTGAATTCAGCTTACACCGTTACACCATTCTTTTCATGGATCACCTTGTTAGGACTCCTTTTGGGGAATTTGAGATGGGATATTTTGATCGTATTGAAGGCTATGGTGACAAGGAAATATACTCAGATAAAAACTGGAAAGAAGCCTTCTGAGATACTGCTTTTTGATGTGCGTATTCATCACACAGAATTAACCGTTCTTTTAATGAAGTAGTTTGCTAACACTGTTTTCGTGGAAAATGCAGTAGGATGTTTGGAAGTGCTTTGAAGCCTATGGTGATAAAGGAAATATCCTCAGATAAAAACAAAAATAAGCCTTTGGAGAAACTGCTTTGTGATGGGTTAATTCATCTCACAGAGTTACACCCTTCTTTTCATTGAGCAGTCTGCTAACACTGTTTTCGTGGAATCTGCTTTAGGATATTTGGGAGCACACTGAAGCCTATGGGGACAAAGGAAATATCCTCAGATAAAAAACAAAAAGAAACTTTCTGAGAAACTACTTTGGATGTGTCAATTCATCTCACGGAGTTACATGATTCTTTTCATGGATCATTTTGTTAGCACTCTTTTTGGGGAACAACTTATTCATGGAGCAGTTTATCACTCTTTTTGGGGAACAACTTATTCATGGAGCAATTTGCTAACACAGTTTTCGTGGAATCTGCAAATAGATATTTGTGAGTGCATTGAGGCCTATAGTGAAAAAGGAAACATCCTCATAGGAAAAACAAAAAGAAGCTTTCTGAGAAACTGCTTTGTGATGTGTGAATTCATCTCACAGAGTTACACCATACTTTTCATTGAGCAGTTTGATATCACTGTTTTCGTGGTATCTACAACAGTATATTTGGGAGTACTTTGAAGCCTATGTTGACAAAGAAAATATCCTCAGAGAGATATCAAAAAGAAGCTTTCTGAGAAACTGCTTTGTGATGTGTGAGTTCAATTCACATAGGTACACTGCTGTTTTCATGGAGCAGTTTGTTAACACTGTTTTCTTGGAATCTGCAATGAGATATTTCAGAGTGCATTGAAACTTATTGTGAAAAGGGAAATATTCTCAGACAAAAACTAGAAAGATACTTTCTGAGAAACTGCTTTGTGATTTGTGAATTCATCTCACAGAGTTATACGATTCTTTCCATGGAGCAGATTAGTAGCACTGTTTTTAAGGAATCTGAGAAGTGATATTTTAGATCACATTAAAGCCTATGGTGACAAAGGAAATATCCTCAGATAAAAACTATAATGAAGCTTTCTGAGAAAGTTCTTTCTGATGTTTGAATTCATCTCACAGAGTTACACCTTTCTTTTCATGGAGCAGTCTGGTAACACTGTTTGCGTGCAATCTGCAAAGGGATATTTGGGAGCACATTGAGGCCTAAAGTGAAAAAAGAAATATTATCAGATAAAAACTAGAAATAAACTTTCTGAGAAACTGCTTTGTGATGTGTGAATTCATCTCAAAGAGATACACCATTCTTTTCATTGAGCAGTTTGATAAACAGTTTTCGTGGATTCTGCAATAGGATATTTGGGAGAGCAGAGAAGCCTATGATGACAAAGGAAATATACTCAGATAAAAATCAAAAAGAAGCTTTCTGAGAAACTGCTTTGTGACATGTGAATTCGTCTCACAGGATTACACTGCTCTTTTCATTGAGCAGTTTGCTAACACTGTTTTCTTGCAATCTGCAGTGGGATATTACAGAGTGCATTGAAGCTTTTGATGACAAAGGAAATGTACTCAGATAAAAACCAGAAAGAACCTTTCTGAGGAACTGCTTTGTGATGTGTGAATTCATCTTACAGATTTAAACCTTTCTTTTTGTGGAGAGATATGCTAACAGTATTTTCTTGGAATCTGCAATGGGATATTTCAGAGTGCATTGAAGCTTATGGTGAGAATGAAATTGTCCTCAGATAACAACAAGAAAGAAGCTTTCTGTGAAAGAGTTTTGTGATGTGTAAATTCATCTCACAGCGTTGCACCTTTGTTTGCATGGAGCAGTGTGCTAACACTGTTTTCTTGGCGTCTGCAAAGGGATATTTGGAAGTACAATGGGGCCTATGGTAAAAAAGGAAATATCCTCATATAAAAACTAGAGAGAAGCTTTCTGAGAAACTGCTTTGTGATGCGGTAATTAATTTCACTGAGTTATATGATTCATTTCATGGAGGAGTTTGGTAGCAATGTTTTTGGGGAATCTGAAAAGGGATATTTTGGATCACATTGAAGCCTATGGTGACAAAGGAAATATCCTCAGATTAAAACTAGAAAGAAGCTTTCTGAGAAACTGCTTTGTGACTTTTTAATTCATCTCACAGAGTTACATGATTGTTTTCATGGAGCAGTTTGTTCGCAGTGTTTTTGGGGAATCTGAGAAGGGATATTTTGGATCACATTAAAGCCTATTGTTACAGAGGAATTATCCTCAGATAAAAACTAGAAAGAAGTTTCTGAGAAACTGCTTTGTGATGTGTGAATTCATCTCACTGTGTTGCACATTTCTTTTCATGGAACAATTTGGTAACACTGTTATCATAGAATCTGCAAAGGGATATTTTGGCATGCATTGAGGCCTATGGTGAAAAAGGAAATATCCTCAGATGAAAACCAGAAATAAGCTTTCTGAGAAACTGCTTTGTGATGTGTGAATTATTCTCACAGAGTTACACCGTTCTTATCATTCAGCAGTTTGATCACACTGTTTTCGTGGGATCTGCAATAGGATATTTGGGAGCTCATTGAAGCCTGTGGTGACAAAGGAAGTATTCTCAGATAAAAACCAAAAGAAGCTTTCTAAGAAATGTTTTGTGATGTCAGAATTCATCTCAAAGTGTTACACTGTTCTTTTTATTGAGCAGTTTGCTAACACTGTTTTCTTGGAATCTGCCATGGGATATTTCGGAGCACATTGAACCTTATGGTTCATGGAAATATCCTCAGACAAAAACTAGAAAGAAGCTTTCTGAGAAACTGCTTTGTCATGTGCTAATTCATCTCACAGAGTTACCTGTTTCTTTTCATGGATCAGTTTAATAGCACCGTGTTGGGGGAATCTGAGAAGGGATATTTTGGATCACCTTGAAGCCTATGGTAAGAAAGGAAATATCCTCAGGTAAAAATTAGAAACAAGCTTTCTGAGAAATTTCTTTGTGATGTGTGAATTTTTCTCACAGAGTTACACCTTTCTTTCATGGAGGTGTTGGCTAACACTGTTTTCATGGAATCTGAAAAGGGACATTTGGGAGTGCATTGAGGCCTAGAGTGAAAAATGAAATATCCTCAGATAAAAACTATAAAGAAGCTTTCTGAAAAAGTGCGTGGTGATGTGTGAATTCATTTAACAGTTTTACACCATTCTTTTCATTGAACAATACGATAAAACTGGTTTTGTGAAATTTGTATTAGGATACTTGAGAGTACATTGAAGATTATGGCGACACAGGAAATATCCTCAGATAAAAACCAAAATGAAACTTTCTGAGAAACTGTTTTGTTATGTGTGAATTTATCTCACAGAGTTACACCATTCTTTTCATTGAGATGTTTGCTAACACTTTTTTCGTTGAATTGGCAATGGGATATTCGGGAGGGCATGGAGGAATATGGTGAAGAAGGAATTATCCTCAGATAAAAACTAGAAAGAAGCTTTCTGAGAAACTGCTTTGTGATGTGTGAATTTATCTCACAGAGTTACACCATTCTTTTCATTGAGAATTTTGCTAACTATTTTTTTGTTTAATCAGAAATGGGATATTCGGGAGCACATTGAGGAATATGGTGAAGAAGAATTATCCTCAGATTAAAAATAGAAAGAAGCTTTCAGAGAAATAGCTTTGTGATGGGTGAATTCATCTCACAGAGTTACAGCACTGCTTCCATGGAGCAGTTTGGTAGCACTGTTTGTGGGGAATCTGAGGAGAGATATTTTGAATTGCCTAGAAGCACATGGTGACAAAGGAAATACCCTTAGATAAAAACTAGAAACAAGCTTTCTGAGAAAGTTCTTTGCAATGTAGTAATTCATCTCACAGAGTTACACCTTCCTTTCATGGAAAAGTTTGCTAAAATTGTTTTTGTGGAGTCTGCAAAGGGATATTTGGGAGTGCATGGAGGCCTCTAGGGAAAAAGGAAATATCCTCAGATAAAAACTAGAAAGAAGCTTTCTGAGAAACTGCCTTGTGATGGGTTCATTCATCTCACAGAGTTACACCATTGTTTTCACCGAGCAGTCTGCTAACACTGTTTTCGTGGAATCTGTGTTAGGATATTTGGGAGTGCACTGAAGGCAAAGGTGACAACGGAAATATCCACAGGGAAAAACTAGAAAGAAGCTTTCTGAAAAACTGCTCTATCATTCGAGAATTCACCACACAGAGTTACTCGATTCCTTTCATGGAGAAGTTTGTTAGTACTGTTTTGGGGGAATCCGAGAAGAGATATTTTGAATTGCACTGAAGCCAATGGTGACAAAGGAATATCCTCAGATGAAAGGTAGAAAGGAGCTTTCTGAGAAAGGACTTTGTTTTGCGTGAACTCATCTCAAAGAGTTACACCTTAATTTTCATGTAGCAATTTCCTAACACTATTCTAGGGGAATCTGCAAAGGGATATTTGGGAGTGCATTGAGGCCTACGGTGAGAAAGGAAATATCCTCAGGAAAAGTTGAAGGAAGCTTTCTGAGAAACTCCTTTGTGATGTGTTAATTCATCTCACAGAGTTACACTGCTCTTTTCATGGAGCAGTTTGCTAACACTGTTTCCTTAGAATCTGCAATGGGTTATTTCTGAGCACATTGAAGCTTATGTTGATAAAGGAAATATTCTCACACAATAAATAGAAAGACAGTTTCTGAGAAACTGCTTTTTGATTTGTGAATTCATATCACAGAGTTACATGATCCTTTTCATGGAGCAGTTTTGTACCACTGCTTTTGGGGAATCTGAGAATAGGTATTTTGGATCACATAGAAGCCTATGGTAGAAAAGAAAATGTCCTCAGATAAAAACTAGAATGAAGCTTTTTGAGAAAGGACTTTGTGATATATGATTTCATCTCACACCATTACACTTTTCTTTTCATGGAACAGTTTGCATAAACTGTTTTCATGGAATCTGCCATGGGATATTTGGGAGCACATTGAGGCCTATAGTGAAAAAGGAAATATCCTCAGATAAAAACTGGAAATCAGCTTTCTGAGAAACTGCCTGTGATGTGTGAATTCATCTCAGAGAATTACAAGGATCTTTCAGTTGAGCGGTTTGATTACACTTATTTCATTTAATCTGCAATAGGATGTTGAGGAGTGCATTGAAGCCTAATGTGACAAAGGAAATACCCTCAGATAAAAACTAGAAGGATGTTTTCTGAGAACTGCTTTGTGACTTGTGAATTCATCTCACAGAGTTACACTCTTCTTTTCATTGAACAGTTTGTTAACACTATTTTCTTAGAATCTGCTAACGATATTTCATAGTGCATTGAAGCTTATGGTGACAAAGGAAATATCCTCATATAAAACGTGGAAAGAAGCTTTCTGAGAAATCGTTTTGTGACGTGATAATTCATCTCACTGAGTGACATGGTTCTTTTCATGGATCAGTTTGGTTGCACTGTTTTTAGGTAATCTGAGAAGCAATATTTTCGATCTCATTGAAACCTGTGGTGACAAAGGAAATATCCTCAGATAAAAATGTGGAAGATTTCTGAGAAACTGCTTTGTGATGCGTAAATTGATCTCACAGAGTTACACAATTCTTTTCATGGATTAGTTTGGTAGCTCTGCTTTTGGGGAATCTGAGAAGGGATACTTTGGATCATATTGAAGCCTGTGGTGACAAAGGAAATGCCCTCATATAAGAACTAGGAAAAAGCTTTCTGAGAAACCGCTTTAGGGTGTGTGAATTGATCTCACAAAGTTATACTGTTCTTTGCATTCAGCAGTTTGCTAACACTGTTTTCATGGAATCTGCAATGAGATATTTCGGAGTGTATTGAAGCTTATGGTGACAAATGAAATATCCTCATACAAAAAAATAGAAAGAAGCTTTCTGAGAAACTGCTTTGTGATTTGTGAATTCATCTCACAGAGATACACTTTTCTTTCCATGGAGCAGTTTACCAACACTGTTTACATGGAATCTGCAAAGGGATATTTGGCAGCAACTTGAGGCCTATGGTGAAATAGGAAATATCCTCAGATAAAAACTAGAAAGAAGCTTTCTGAGAAACTGTTTTGTGATGTGTGAATTCATCTCAGTGAATTACATGGTTCTTTTCACTAAGTAGTTTGATATCACTGTTTTCATTTAATCTGTAGTAGGATATTTGGGAGCACATTGAAGCCTATGGTGAAAAAGGAAATACGCTGAGTTAAAAACTAGAAACAATCTTTCCAAGAAACTATTTTTGATGCGTGAATTCATCTCACAGAGTTACTCTGTTCTTTTCATTGAGCAGTTTGCTAACATTATTTTCTTGGAATCTGCAATTTGGTATTTTGGAGTGCATTGAAACTTATGGTGACAAGGGAAATATCCTCATATGAAAACTAGAAAGAAGTTTTCTGAGAAACTGCTTTGTGATGTGTTAACTCATCTCACAGAGTTACACGATTCTTTTCATGGATCGGTTTGGTAGTACTGTTTTTAGAATATCTGAGAAGGGATATATTGGATCACAGTGAAGCCTATGGTGACAAAGGGAGTATCCTGATAAAAACTAGAGAGAAGCTTTCTGAGAAATAACTTTGTGATGTGTGAATTCATCTCACAGAGGTACACCTCTATTTTCATGGGGGAGTTTGCTAATACTGTTTTCGTGGAATCTTCAATAGGATATTTGGGAGCACAATGAGGCCTGTGGTGACATAGGAATTATCCTCAGACAAACACCAAAATGAAGCTGTCTGAGAAACTACTTTGTGATGTGTGAATTCATCTCACAAAGTTACACCTCTATTTTCATGGAGCAGTTTGCTAACACTGTTTTTGTGAAATCTGCAAAGGTATATTTGGGAGTACATTCAGGCCTACAGTGAGAAATGAAATATCCTCAGATAAAAACTACAAGGAAGTTTTCTGGGAAACTGCTTTGTGATGTGTGAATTCAACTCACAGAGTTACACTGTACTTTGCATTGAGCAGTTTGCTTACACTGTTTTCTTGGAATCTACACTCTGATATTTCATAGTGCATTGAAGTTTATAGTGACAAAGGAAATATGCTCATAGATAAACCAAGAAGAAGCTTTCTAAGAAACTGCTTTGTGATGTCTGAATTCATCTCACAGAGTTACACTGTTCTTTTCATTTAGTAGTTTGATAACACTATTAATGTGGAATCTGCTATAGGATATTTAGGAGTGCATTGAAGCCTACGGTGACAAAGCATACATCCTCATAGATAAAGGAAAAACAAGCTTTCTGAGAAACTATTTTTGATGCTTGAATTCATCTTGCAGAGTTACTCTGTTCTTTTCATTGAGCAGTTGGCTGACATTATTTTCTTGGAATCTGCAATTTGATATTTTGGAGTGCATTGAAAATTATGGTGACATAGGAAATGTCCTCATAGAAAAAGTAGAAAGAAGCTTTCTGAGAAACCACTTTGTGATGTGTTAATTCATCTCACAGAGTTACATGATTCCTTTCATGGATCATTTTGGCAGCACTGTTTTTGGGGAATCTGAAAAGGAATATTTTGTATCGCATTGAAGCCTATGGTGACAAAGGAAATATCCTCAGATAAAAATTAGAAAGAAGCTTTATGAGGAACTGTTTTGTGATGTGTAAATTCATCTCACAGAGTTACACCTTTCTTTCTTTGCATGGAGCTGTTGGTAACACTTTTTTCTTGCAATCTGCAAAAGGATATCTGGGAGCGTGTTGAGGCCTATGGTGAAAAACGAAATATCTTCAGATAAAAACGAGAAAGTAGCTTTCTGAGAAACTACTTTGTAACTTGTGAATTCATCTCACAGAGATATACAGTTCTTTTCATGAATCTTTATGGTAGCACTGTTTTTGTGGAATTGGAGAAGGGATATTTTGGACCTCTTTGGAGTCTATGGTGACTAAGGAAATATCCTCAGATAAAAACTAGAAAGAAGCTTTCTGTGAAACTGCTTTGTGATGTGTGAATTCATCTAGCAGAGTTACACTGTTCTTTCCAGGGAGCAGTTTGCTAACACTGTTTTCGTGGAATCTGCAAAAGGATATTTGTGAGCACATGGAGGCCTATGGTGAAAAAGGAAATATCCTCAGATAAAAACTAGAATGAAACTTTCTGAGAAGCTGCTTTGAGACGTGTGCATTCATCTCACCGAGTGACACTATTCTTTTCATTGAGTAGCTTGCTAACAATGTTTTTGTGGAATCTGCAAAGGTGTATTTTATAGCACATGGAAGCTTAAGGTGACAAAGGAAATACCCTCATACAAAAACTAACATGAAGCTTTCTGAGAAATGGCTTTGTGGTGTCTTAATTCCTCCCACTGAGTTAAAAGATTTTTTTCTAGAACAGTTTTGTAGCACTGTTTTGGGGAATCTGTGATGGTATATACTGGATTGCATTGAAGCCTATGGTGACAAAGGAAATATCCTCAGATAAAAAATAGAAATAAGCTTTCTGAGAAAGTTCTTTCTAATGTGGGAATTCATCTCACAGAGTTACACCTTTCCTTTCATGAAGCAGTTTGCTAACACTGTTTTCTTGGAATCTGCAAAGGGATATTTTTGAGCTCATTGAAGCTTATGGTGACAAAGGATATATCCTCATATAAAAACTAGAAAGAAGCTTTCTGAGAAACTGTTTTGTGATGTTTGAGTTCAACTCACAGAGTTACACTGCAAATTGCATTGAGAAGTTTGCTAACACTGTTTTCTTGGAATCTGCAGTGGGATACTTCAGAACACATTTAGGCTTATGGTGACAAAGGAAATATCCTCAGACAAAAATGAGACAGCAGCTTTCCGAGAAACTGCTTTGTGATATGTGAATTCATCTCACAGAGTTACACGATTCTTTTCATGGAGCTGTTTGTTAGCACTGTTTTTGGGGAATCTGAGAAAGGATATATTTGATCACTTTGAATCCTATGGTGACAAAGGAAATATCCTCAGATAAAAACTAGAAAGAGTCTTTCTGAGAAAGTACTTTATGGTGTCTGAATTCATCTCACGAGGTTACACCATTCTTTTCAGGGAGCAGTTTGCTAATGCTGTTTTCGTTTAATCTGCAAAGGGATATTTGGGAGTGCATTGAGGCCTATGGTGGAAAAGGAAATATACTCTGACAAAAACTAGAAAGAAGCTTTCTGAGAAACTGATTTGTGATGTGTGAATTCTTCTTACAGAGTTACACCATGCTTTTCATTGAGAAGTTTGATAATACTGTTTTTGTGCAATCTATAATAGGATGTTTGGGGGCACAATGAAGCCTATGGTGACAAAGGAATTATCCTCAGATAAAAACCAAAAGAATCTTTCTGTGAAACTGCTTTGTGATGGATGAATTCATCTCACAGAGTTACATTGTTCTTTTCATTGAAAAGTTTGTTAAAACATTTTTTTTGTGGAAACTGCAATGGGATATTCAGGAGTACATTGAAGAATATGGTGAAAAAGAAAATTTAATCAGATAAAAACTAGAAAGAGGCATTCTGTGAAACTGCTTTGTGATGTGTGAATTCATCTCACAGAGTTACACCCTTCTTTCCATGGACCAGTCTGGTAGCACTCTTTTTGGGGAATCTGAGAAGGGATATTCTGGTTCGTGTTTAAGCCTATGGTGGCAAAGGTAACATCCTAAGATAAAAACTAGAAAGAAGGTTTCTGAGAAACTTCTTTGTGATGTGTATATACATCTAACAGAATAACACCATTTATTTCATAGAGCAGCTTTCTAACACTGTTTTCATGGATTCTCCAAAGGGATATTTTTGAGCGAGCTGAATCCTATGCTGAAAAAGGAAATATCTTGAGATAAAAACTAGAAGGAAACTTTCTGAGAAACTGCTTTGTGAAGTGTGAATTCATCTGACAGAATTATACAATTCTATTCATGGAGAAGTTTCCTAACAGATTTGTCGTGCAATCTGCAATGGGATATTCTGAAGCACATTGAAGAACATGGAGAAAAAAGGAAATATCCTTACATAAAAAACTAGAAACAAGCTTTCTGAGAAACTGCTTTGTGATGTGTGAAATTATGTCACAGGGTTACACCACTCTTTCCATGGAGCAGTTTGGTAGCACTGTTTTTCGGGAATCTGAGAAGTGATTTTTTGAATTGCATTGAAGCCTATGGTGACAAAGGAAATATCCTCAGATAAAAACTACAAAGAAGCTTTCTGAGAAACTGTTTTATGATGTGTGAATTTATCCCACAGTGTGACACCGTTCTTTTTATTGAGTAGTTTCCTAACACTGTTTTCTATGAATATTCAATGGGAATTTTTGGAGTGCATTGAAGCTTATGGTGTCATAGGAAATATGTTCATTGAAAAAGAAGAAAGAAGCTTTCTGAGAAATTGCTCTGTGATGTGTTAATTCATCTCACAAAGTTACACAATTCTTTTCATGAATCAGTTTTGTAGCACAGTTTATGGGGAATCTGAAAAGGGATATTTTGGATTGCATTGTAGCCTATTTTAACAAAGAAAATATCCTCAGATAAAAACTACAAAGAAGATTTCTGAGAAAGTTCTCTGTGAGGTGTGAATTCATCTCAGAGTTACACCTTTCTTTACATGGAGCTGTTTGCTAACACCGTTTTTGTCGAATCTGCAAAGGGATAATTTGGAGCGCATTTTGGGCTATGGTGAAAAACTAAATATCCTCAGGTAAAAATTAGAAAGAAGCTTTCTGAGAAACTGCATTGTGATGTGTGAATTAATCTCACACAATTACATCATACTTTTCATTGAGCAGCTTGCGAACACTGTTTTCGTGCAATCTGCAAAGGGACATTTGGGAGTGCATTGAGGCCTAGAGTAAAAAAGGAAATATCATCAAAGAAAAACTAGAAAGAAGCTTTCTGAGAAACTGCTTTGTGGTTTGTGAATTCAAATCACAGAGTTACATCTTTCTTTCCATGGAACTGTTAACTAACACTATGGAATCTGCAATAGAATATTTGGGAGTACAGTGAAGTCTATCATAACAAAGGAAATATCCTCAGATAAAAACTAGAAAGAAGCTTTCTGAGAAACTGCTTTGTGATGTGTGAATTCATCTCACAGAGTTACACCATTCTTTTCATTGCGCTGTTTAATAACACTGCTTTTGTGGAATCTGCAATAAGATATACAGGAGTGCATGGAAGCCTATGGTTACAATGGAAATATCCTCAGATAAAAAACAAAAACAAGTTTTCTGAGAAATTGCTTTGTGATATGTGAGCTCATCTCACAAAGTTACATTGTTCTTTTCATTGATCCATTTGCTAAGACTGTTTTCTTGGAATCTGTAAGGGGATATTTTGGAGAACATTGAAGCTTATGGTGACAAAGGAAATATCCTCAGACAAAAACTAGATAGAAACTTCCTGAGAAACTGTTTTTGATTTGTGAATTCAACTCACAGAGTTGCATCATTCTTTTCATTGAGCCATTTGATCACACTCTTTGCTTGGAATCTACAAAGGGATATTTTGGAGTACATTGAGGCCTGTGGTGACAAAGGGAATGTCCTCAGATAAAAACTAGGAAGAAGCTTTCTGAGAAACTACTTTGTGATGTGTGAATTCATCTCACAGAGTTACACCTCTCTTTTCCTGGAGCAGTTTGCTAACACTGACTTTGTGGAATCTGCAATAATATACTTGGGAGCTCACTGAAGCCTATGGTGACAAAGGAAATATCCTCAGACAGAAACCAAAAAGAAGCTTTCTGAGAAACTGCTTTGTGATGTGTGAATCCATCTCACAGACTTTCACCTTTCTTTTCATGGAGCAGTTTGCTCACACTATTTTCGTGGAATCTGCAAAAGTATATTCGCAATCGAATTGAAGCCTATGGTGAAAAAGGATATATCCTCAGGCAAAAACTAGAAAGAAACTTCCTGCGAAACTATTTGTGATATGTGAATTCATCTCACGGTGTTACACTGTTCTTTTCATGGAGCAGTTTGGTAGCACTGTTTTTCGGGAATCTGAGAAGTTATATTTTGGATGGCTTTGAAATCTATGGTGACAAAGGAAATATCCTCAGTTAAAAACTGGAAAGAAGCTTACTGAGAAACTGCTTTGTGATGTGTGAATTCATCTATCAGAATTACACCATTATTTTCATTGAGCTGTTTGATAACATTGTTTTCGTGCAATCTGCAATGGGCTATTTGGGAGCACATTGAGGCCTAGTATGAAAAAGGAAATATCTTCAGACAATAATTAGATAGAAACTTCCTGAGAAACAGCTTTGTGTTTTGTGAATTCATCTCACAGAGTTACACTGTTCTTCTCCTTGAGCAGTTTGCTAACACTGTTTTCTTGCAATCTGCAATGGGATACTTCAGAGTGCAATTTTAGCTTATGGTGATAAAGGAAATACCCTCATATAAAAACTAGAAAGAAGCTTTCTGAGAAACCATTTTGTGAGGAGTTAATTCATCTCACAGTGTTACACTATTCTTTTCATGGATCAGTTTTGTGGCACTGTTTTTGGGGAATCTGAGAAGGGATATTTTGGATTGCATTGAAGCCTGTGGTCACAAAAGAAATATCCTCAAATAAGCACCAAAAAAAAAAAAAAGAAAAAAATCAACTTTCTGAGAAACTACTTTGTGATGTGTGAATTCATCTCACAGAGTTAAACTTTACTTTTCATTGAGCAGTTTCCTAACACTTTTTTCTTGGAATCTGCAATGGGATATTTCGGAGTGCATTGAAGCTTATGATGACAAAGTAAATGCCCTCATATAAACACTAGAAAGAACTTTCTGAGAAACCGTTTTGTGATGTGATAATTCATCTCACAGAGTTACACAACACTTCTCATGGAGCAGTTTGGTAGCACTGTTTTTTGGGAATCTTTAATTGATATTTTTGATTGCAATGAAACCTATGGTGACAAATGATATATCCTAAGATAAAAACTTTGAAGCAGCTTTCTGAGAAAGTTCTTTGTGATATGTGAATTTATCTCACAGAGTTACACGTTTCTTTTCATGGAGCAGTTTACTAACACTGTTTTCATGCAAATGACAAACTGATATTTCCGAGTGCCTTCAGGCCTGTAGTGAAAAAGTAAATATCCCCAGAGAAATACTAGAAAGAAGATTTCTGAGAAAGTTCTTTGTGTTGTGTCAATTCATCTTACAGAACTACACCTTTCTTTCATGGATCAATTTGCTAACACTATTTTTGTGGAATTTGCAAAGGGATATTTGGAAGCACATTGATTCCTTTAGTGAAAAAGGAAATATCCTCATTATCCTTTATCTAAGATAAAACCTAGAACAAAGCTTTCTGAAAAACTGCTTTGTGATATGTAAATTAATCTCACAGAGTTACACCATTCTTTTCACTGAGCAGTTTGATAACACTGTTTTTGTGGCATCTGCAATAGGATATTTGGGAGCGTATTGAAGCCACAAAGGATATATCCTCAGATAAAAACCAAAAAGAAGCTTTGTGAGAAACTGCTTTGTGATGCATGAATTCACCACACAGAGTTACACTCTTCTTTTCATTGTCCAGTTTGTTAACACTGTTTTCTTGGAATCCACAATGAGGTGTTTCAGAGCTCTTTGAAGCTTATACTGACAAAGGAAATATCCTGATACTAAAAGTATAAAGAAACTTTCTGAGAAACTGCTTTCTGATTTCTGAATTCATCTCACAGAGTTACACTCTTCTTTTCATGAAGCTGTTTTTTAGCACTGTTTTGGGGGAATCTCAGAAGGGATATTTTGGATTGCATTGCAGCCTACGGTGACAAAGAAAATATCCTCAGATAAAAAATAGATGGAAGCTTTCTAAGAAAATTCTTTGTGATGTGTGAATTCATCTTACAGAGTTACAGTGTTCTTTGCATTGAGCAGCTTGATAATATTGTTTTCTTGGAATCCACAATAGTATATTTCAGAGAACATTTTAAGCTTATGGTGACAGAGGAAATACCCTCATATAAAAACTAGAAAGAATCTTTCTCAGAAATCATTTTGTGATGTGTTAACTCATCTCACAGAGTTACATGAATCTTTTCATGGATCAGTTTGGTAGGACTGTTTTTGGGGAATCTGAGAAGGGACATTTTGGATCACATTGAAGCCTATGGTGACAAAGAAAGTATCTTCAGATAAAAGATATAAAGAAGATTTCTGAGAAACTCCTGTGTGATTTGTCAACTGATGTCCCAGAGTTACACCTTTCTTTTCATGGAGCAGTTTGGTAGCACTGTTTTTGTGAATCTGAGTAGGGATATTTTGCATTGCACTGAAGCCTCTGGTTACAAAGCAAATATCTTCAGTTAAAATCCAGAGAGAAGCTTTCTGAGAAACTTCTTCATGATGTGTGAATTCATCTCACAGAGTTACACCTTTCTTTTCATGGAGAAGTTTTCTAACACTGTTTTCCTGGAATCTGCAAAGGATATTTAGGAGCATCTTGAGGCCTAAATAGAAAAAGGAAATATCCTCAGATAAAAACCAGAAAGAAACTTTCTGATAAACTGCTTTGTGATTGGTGAATTCATCTCACAGAGTTACACAGTTCTTTGCTTGAGCAGTTTGCTTACACTGTTTTCTTGGAATCTGCAATCTGATATTTCAGAGCGAGTTGAAGCCTATGGTGTCGAAGGTAATATCCTCAGATAAAAACTAGAAAGAAGCTTTCTGAGAAACTTCCTTATGATGTGTGAATTCATCTTGCAAAGTTACCCCTTTCTTTTCATGAAGCTGTTTGGTAACACTGTTTTTGTGGAATCTACAAAGGCATATTTGGGGGTGCATAGGGTCGAGTGGCAAAAAAGGAAATATCTTCAGGTAAAAACTGGAGAGAAGCTTTCTGAGAAACTCCTTTGTGAAGTGTCCATTCATCTCATAGATCTAAACATTACTGTTGAGGGAGCACTTTGGCATCCTTAGTTTTGTGGTGTCTGAGAAGGGATACATGGGAGCACATGAAGTCTTTGGTGGAAAAGGAAATATCCTCAGATAAAAACTAGAAAGAAGCTTTCTGAGGAAGTTGTCTGTGATGTGTGAATTCATCTCAGAGAGTTACACCTTAATTTTCATGGAGCAGTTTGCTAACACTGTTTTCATGGAATCTGCAAAGGAATACTTGGGAGCACATTGAAGTCTATAGCAAATAAGGAAATATCCTCAGATAAAAACTAGAAAGAAGCTTTCTAAGAAAGTGGTTTGTAATGTCTGAATTCATCTAACAGAGCTACATTGTTTTTTCATTCAGCAGTTTGCTAACACTATTTTCGTGGAATCTGCAATAGGATATTTGGGAGCACATTGAAGTCTCTGTTGACAAAGGAAATATCCTCAGGTAAAAACCAAATAGAAACTTACTGTGAAACTGCTTTGTTATGTGTGAAATCATCTCACAGAGTTACAAAGTTCTTTTCACTGAGAAATTTGCTAACACTTTTTTCGTTTAATCTGCAATCGGATATTCAGGAGCACATTGAGGAATATGGTGAAAATGAAAATATTCTCAGATGAAAACTAGAAAGAAACTTTCTGAGAAACAGCTTTGGGATGTTTAAATTCATCTCATAGTGTTACACCATTCTTTTCATGGAGCTGTTTGGTAGCACTGTGCTTTTGGTATCTGAGAAGGGATGTTTTGGACCCCAATGAAAACTAGGTTGACAAAGGAAAGATCCTCAGATAAAAACTTGAAAGAGCTTTCTGAGAAAGTTCTTTGTGATCTGTGAGTTTATCTCACAGAGTTACACCTTTATTTTCATGGAGCAGTTTGCTAACACTGTTTTCGTGGAATCTGCAAAGGGATATTTGGGAGTGCATTGAGGCCTATGGTCGAAAAGGAAATATCCTCAAATAAAAACTTGGAAGAATCTTTCTGAGAAACTGCTTTCTGATGTTAATATTCATCTCATAGAGATAAATCATCCATTTCATTGAGCAGTTTGGTAACACTATTTTTGTGGAATATGCAAGGGATATTCAGGAGTGGAGAGGGTCCAATGTTGAAGAAGGAATTATCTTCAGGTAAAAGGTTGAGAGAAGTTTCTGATAACTCCTTTGTGATGTGTGCATTCACCTCATAGAGGTAAAGTTTTCTATTAAGAGAGCAGTTTGGCATCACGGTTTTTGTGGTGTCTGAGAAGGGATATTTGGGAGTGCATGGAAGCCAATGGAAAAGGATATATCCTGAGAAAAAAAACTAGAAAGAAACTTTCTGAGAAATTTCTTCGTGATGGGTGAATTCATCATGCAGAGTTACAGCTTTGTTTTCCTTTAGCAGTTTGGTAGCATGGTTTTTATGAATCTGCAAAGGGATATTCAGGAGCTCCTAGAGGCCTACATTGAAAATGGAAATAACTTCAGATAAAAACTAGAGAGAAACTTTTCAAGAAATGGTTTTGTGATATGTGTATTCATCTCAAAGAATTTAATGTTTTTGTTGATCACGCAGTTCAGCATCACTGTTTTTGTGGTATCTGAGAGGAGTTATTTTTGGGAACATTGAAGCCTATGATGAAAAAGGAAATATCCTCAGATTTAAACTAGAAAGAAGCTTTTTCAGAAACTACTTTGTGATGAGTGTATTCATCTCACAGAATTACACCTTTCTTTTCATTGAGCAGTTTGGTAACACTGCTTTTGTGGAATCTGCAAAGGGATATTCGGGAGTGCATAGAGTCCAATGGTGAAAAAGGAAATATCTTCAGTTAAAAAGTGGAGAGAAGCTTTCTGAGAAACTCCTTTGTAGTGTGTGCATTCATCCCATAGAGCTAAACGTTTCTGTTGAGGGAGCAGTTTGGTATCACAGTTTTTGTGGTGTCTGAGACAGGATATTTGGGAGCACATGAAGCCTGTGTTGGAAAAGGAAATATCCTCAAATAAAAACAAAAAGGAAGCTTTCTGAGGAATGTGTTTGTGATGTGTGAATTAATCTTATGGAGTTACACCTTACTTTTCATTGAGCAGTTAGCTAACACTGTTTTTGTGGAACCTACAAAGGGATATTTAGTAATGAGTTGAGGCCTATGGTGATAAAGGAAATATGCTCACAAAAAAACTAGAAAGAAGTTTTCTGAGAAACTGCTTTGTGTTGCGTGAATTCATCTCACAGAATTACACCACCCTTTTCCTGGAACAGTTTGGTAGCACTGTTTTTGGGGAATCTGAGAAGGGATATTTTGAATTGCATAGAAGCCTGTGGTTACAAAGGAAATATCCTCAGATAAAAACTAGAAAGACGGTTGCTGAGAAAGTTTTTCATGATGTGTGAATTCATTTCACAGAATTACACCTTTCTTTTCATGGAGCCATTTGCTCAAACTGTTTTTGTGGAATCTGACAAGGGTTATTTGGAAAAGCATTGAGACATATGGTGAAAAAGGAAATATTCTCAGATAAAAATCAAAAAGAAGCTTTCTGTAAAATTGCTTTGTGATGTGTGAATTCATCTCACAGAGTTACCAAGTTCTTTTCATTGAGAAGGTTGCTAATGCTTTTTTCATGGAATCTGCAATGGGATAATCCGGAGAACATTGAGGAATATGGAGAAAATAGAAATATGCGCAGTAAAAATCTAGAAGGAAGTGATCTGAGAAACAGCTTTGTGATGTGTGAATTCATCTCACAGAGTTACACCATTCTTTTCATAGGACTGTTTGGTAGCACTGTTTTTGGGGAATCTTAGAAGGGATATTTTGGATCACATTGAAGCCTAGGGTGACAATGGAAATATAATCAGATAAAAACTAGCAAGGACCTTTCTGAGAAACTTCTTGGTGCTGTGTGTATTCATCTCATAAAGTAGCACCTTTCTTTTCATGTAGTTGTTTGCTGACACTGTTTTTGTGGAATCTACAAAATGATATTTGGGAGCGAGTTGAGACCTATGGTGAAAAAGGAAATATTCTCAGATAAATGCTAGAAGGAAACTTTCCGAGAAACTTCTTTGTGATATTTGAATTCATCTCACAGAGTTACACCACTCTTTTCATGGAGTTTGCTAACCCTGTTTCTGTGGAATCTGCAATAGGATATTTTGGAGTGCATTGAAGCCTTTGGTGACAAAAGAAATTGCATCAGACAAAAAAAAAAAAAAAAAAAGCAGCTTTCTGTGAAACTGCATAGTGATGTGTGAATTCACCACACAAACTTACACCTTTATTTTCATGGCACAGTTTGGTAGCACTCTTTTTGGAGAATCTGAGAAGGGATATTTGGATCACATTGAAGCCAATGGTGACAAAGGAAATATCATCAGACAAAAACTAGAAAGAAGCCTTCTGAGAAACTGCATTGTAATGTGTGAATATCTCTCTCAGAGTTACACTTTTCTTTTCATTGAGCAGATTGCTAACACTATTTTCTTGGAAAGTGCAATGGGATATTTCTTAGTGCAATGAAGCTTATGGTGACAAACGAAATATCCTCAGATAAAAACTGGAAATAAACATTCTGAGAAATTACTTTGTGATGGGTTAATTCATCTCACAGAGTTACACTCTTCTTTTCATTGAGCAGTCTGCTAACACTGTTTTCGTGGAATCTGCATTAGGATATTTGAGAGTGCATTGAAGCCTATGGGGACAAAGGAAATATCCTCAGATAGAAACCAGAAAGAAGCTTTCTGAGAGACTGATTTGGATGTGTGAATTCATCTCACAGAGATTCACGATTCTTTTCATGGATCACTTTGTTAGCACTCTTTTTGGGGGATCTGAGAAGGGATATTTTGGATTGCATTGAAGTCTAGATGACAAGGAAATATCATCAGTTAAAAAGTGGAAATAAGCTTTCTGAGAAACTGCTTTGTGATGCGTGAATTCACTACACAGAGTTACACCGTTCTTTTCACAAAGCAGTTTGCTAACTCTCTTTATGTGGAATCTGCACAGGGATATTTGGGAGCACTTTGAGGACTATGGTGACAAAGGAAATATCCTCAAAAGATATTTTGAGGCAACCAAAAAGATGCCTTCTGAGAAACTGCTTTGTGATGTGTGAATACATCTCACAGAGTGACAATGTTATTTCCATTGAGCAGTCAGCTAACACTGTTTTCTTGGAATCCGTAAAGGGGTATTTCTCAGTGCATTGAAGCTTACAGTGACAAAGGAAATATCCTCAGAGAAAAACTAGAAAGAATGTTTCTGAAGAACTGTTTTCTGATGTGTGAATTCATCTCACAGAGTTACACATTCTCTTCATGGAGCAGTATGTTATCACTGTTTTTGGAGAATCTGATAAGGGATATTTTGGATCACATTGAAGCCTACGTTGACAAAGGAAATATCCTAAAATAAAAACTAGAAAGAAGCTTTCTGAGAATCTTCTTTGTGATGTGTGAATTCATCTCACAGAGTTACACCTTTCTCTTCAGGAAGTGGTTTGCTAACACTGTTTTCTTGAAATCTGCTAAGTGATATTTTGTAGTGCATTGATGCCTATGGTGAAAACGTAAATATACTCAGATAAAAACTAGAAAGAAGCTTTCTGAGAAACTGCATTGTGATGTGTGAATGCATCTCACAGAATCACACTTTTCTTTTCATTGAGCAGTTTGCTAACACTGTTTTCTTGGAATCTGCAATGGGAGATTTCTTAGCACAATGAAGCTTACGGTGACACAGGAAATATCCTCAGATAAAAACTAGAAGGAAGCTTTCTGAGAAACTGATTTGTGATTGGTTAATTTACCTCACAGTGTTATACCGTTCTTTTTATTGAACAGTCTGCTAACACTGTTTTCTTGGAATCAGCTTTAGGATATTTGGGAGCGCATTGAAGCCTATGTTGACACAGAGATATCCTCAGATAAAAACTAGAAAGAAATTTTCTGAGAAACTGTTTTGGATGTGTGAATTCATCTCACAGAGTTGCACTATTTTTTTTCATGGATCACTTTGTTAGCATTCTTTTTGGGGAAACTGAGATGGGATATTTTGGATCGCATTGAGGTCTACGCTGACAAAGGCAATATCCTCAAATAAAACTAGAGGAAGTTTTCTGAGAAACTTCTTTCAGATGTGTGAGTTCGTTTCACAGAGTTACACCTTTCTATTCATAAGCAGTTTCCTAATACTGTTTTTATGGAATCTGCAAAGTGATATTTCAGAGCGCATTGAGGCCTATGGTGAAAAAGGAAATATCCTCAGATAAAAACTAGAAAGAAGCTTTCTGAGAAACTGCATTGTGAAGTGTTAATTCAACTTACAGAGTTACACCATTCTTTTCATTGAGCAGTCTGCTAACACACTTTTCTTGGAATCTGTGTTAGGATATTTTGGAGTGCATTGAAACTTATGGTGACAAAGGAAATATCCTCAGAGGCAAACTAGAAAGAAGCTTTCTGAGAGACTGCTTTGTTATGGTTTATTTCACCCCACAGAATTACACCATTCTTTTCATTGAGCAGTCTGCTAACACTGTTTCTGTGGAATCTGCATTAGAATATTTGGCAGCACATTGAAGCCTATGGGGACAAAGGAAATATCCTCAGATAAAAACCAAAAAGAAGCGTTCTGAGAAACTTCTTTGGATGTGTGAATTCATCTCATGGAGTTCCATGATTCTTTTCATGGACCACTTTTTTAGCATTGTTTTTGGGGAGTCTGAGAAGGGATATTTTGGATTGCATTTAAGCCCATGGTGACAAGGAAATGTCCTCAGATAAAAACTGGAAGGAAGTGTTCTGAGAAAGTTCTTTTTGATGTGTGAATTCAACTCACAGAGTTACACAACTCTTTCATGGAAGAGTTTGTTTACACTGTTTTTGTGGTATCTCAGGAGTGATATCTTAGATAACATAAAATTCTATGGTGAGAAATGAAATATCCTCAGATTGAAACTGGAGAGAAGTCTTCTCAGAAACTGCTTTTCTGTGTATGAATTCGTCGTTGAGAGTTACACCATTGCTTTCATTGAGAAGTTTGCTATCACGGTTTTTGTGGAATCTGCAATGAGATATATGGGAGCGCATTGAGGCTCAAGTTTAAAAAGGAAATATCCTCGGATAAAAAGAAGAAAGAAGCTCTCTGAGATATGGCCTTGTGATCTGTGAATTCATTACACAGAGTTACACTATTCTTTCAAGGAGCAGTTTGCTAAAACTGTAGCTGTTCAATCTGAGAAGGGATACTTTGGATCACTTTGAACCCAATGGTAACAAAGGAAATATCCTCAGTAAAACTAGAAAAAACTTCATGAGAAACTGCTTTGTGACGAGTATATTCATCTCACAGAAATACAATTCTCGTTACATTAAGCAGTTTGCTAACACTGTTTTTGTGGAATCTGTCATTGTATATTCCGAGGGCATTGAGTCCTATGGTGAAAAATTAATATCCTTAGATAAAAACCGGAGAGAATCCTTCTGAGAAATTGCTTTTTCATTTGTGAATTCATCTCACAGAGCTACATCACACTTTTTATAGAGGAGTTTCCTAACAATATTTTCACGGAATCTGCAATGAGATACACAGGAATGAATGGAGGCCTGAAATATCCTCAGAGAAAAACAAGAAAGAAGCTTTTTGAGAAACTGGTTTTTGATGTGTGAAGTCATCTCACAGAATTACACTACTCTTTCATGGATCCATTTGCTAGCACTGTTTTGCTTTGTGATTTGTGAATTCATATCACAGAATTACACCACAATTTTGTGGAGCCGTTGGCTGGCACTGTTTTTGTGGAATCTGAGAAGGTATATTTTTGATTGCTTTGAAGCCTATGGTGACAAAGGAAATATCCTCAGATAAAAACCAGAAAGAAGCTTTCTGAGAAACTGCTTTGGGATGTGTCAATTCATCCCACAGAGTTACACTATGCTTTCATGGAGATGTTTGCTAGCATTGTTTTTGTGGAGTATGAGAAGGGATATTTTGGATCACTTTGAAGACTATGGTGACAAAGGAAATATTCTCAGATAAAAACTAGAAAGAAGCTTTCTGAGAAACTGCTTTGTGATGTGTGAATTCATCTCACTGAGTTACACCACTCTTTCATGAAGGAATTTGCTAGCAGTGTGTTTGTGGAAGCACAGAAGTGATATTTTGGTTAGCATGGAATCCTATGGTGAGAAATGAAATATCCTGAGATAAAAACTGGACAGAAGCCTTCTCAGAGACTGCTTTGTTGTGTGAGAATTCATTTCACAGAGTTACACCATTGCTTTAATTGAGATGTTTGCTAACACTGTTTTCACAGAATGTGCAATGAGATATACGGGAGAACATTGAGACCCGTGTTTAAAAAGGAAATATCTTCGAATAAAAAGAAGAAAGAATCTTTCTGAGAAACTGTTTTGTGATTTGAGAATTCATCACACAGAGTTTCATTACTCTTTCATTTAGCAGTTTACTACAGATGTATTTTTGGAATATGAGAAGTGACATTTTGGATTGCTTTGAAGCCTATGGTAACAAAGGAAATATCCTCAGTTAAAACTAGAAAAAGCTTTATGAGAAGCTGATTTTTGATGAATGTACTCATCTCACAGAGATACACTTTGCGTTATATTGAACTGTTTTGCTAACACTGTTTTCATGGAATCTGCCATGGGATATTCCGAGGGCATTGAGTCCTATGGTGAAAAATTAAATATCCTCAGATTAAAACTGGGGAGAAGCCTTCTGAGAAACTGCTTTGTGATGTGTGAATTCATCTCAGAGAGCTACACCACTCTTTTCCTTGAGAAGTTTCCTAACGCTATTTTCACAGAATCTGCAATGAGATATATGGGAGCACATTGAGGTCCATGTTTAAAAAGGAAATATCCTCGGATAAAAAGAAGCTTTCTGAGAAACAGCTTTGTGATCTGTGAATTTATCACATAGAGTTACACTATTCTTTCAAGGAGCAGTTTGCTAGAACTGTATTTGTTCAATCTGAGAAGGGATAGTTTGGATCGCTTTAAAGCCTATGGTAACAAAGGAAATATCCTCAGTAAAAATTAGAAAAAGCTTTATGAGAAACTGCTTTGGGATGAGTGTATTAATCTAACAGATATACACTTTTCACTACATTGAGCAGTTTTGCTAACACTATTTTTGTGGAATCTGCCATGGGATATTCCGAGGACACTGAGTCCTACAGTGAAAAATTTAATATCCTTAGATACAAACTGGAGAGAAGCTGTCTGAGAAACTGCTTTGTGATCTCTGAATTCATCTCACAGAGATACACCACTCTTTTCCTCGAAAAGTTTCCTAACAACATTTTCACAGAATCTGCAATGAGATGAACAAGAGTGCATTGAGGACTGAAATATCTTCCGATAAAAACAAGAAGGGAGCCTTCTGAGAAACTGCTTTGTGATGTGTGAATTCATCTCACAGAGTTACACTACCCTTTCAGGGAGCCGTTTCCTAGCACTGTTTTTCTGGAATGTGAGAAGGGATATTTTGGATTGTTTTGAAGCCTATGGTGACAAAGGAAATATGCTCAGATAAAATCCACAAAGAGGCTTTCTGAAAAACTGTTTTGTGATGTGTGAATTCATCTCACAGTGTTACACAAGTCTTTTATGTAGCCTTTTGTTAGCACTGTTTTTGTGGAATCTGAGAAGGGATATTTTGGATTGCTTTGATGCCCATGGTAACAAAGGAAATATCCTCAGATAAAAACTAGAAAGAAGCTTTCTGGGAAACTGCTGTATGTGTTGTAAATTCATCTCACAGAGTTACACCACTCTTTCATGGAGGAGTTTGCTAGCAGTGTTTTTGTGGAATCTCAGATGTGATATTTTGGATAGCATTAAAATCCATGGTGAAAAATGAAATATCCTCAGATGTAAACTGGTGAGAAGCCTTCTCAGAAACTGCTTTGTGGTGTGTGAATTCATCTCACAGAGATACACCACTCTTTTCCTTGAGAAGTTTCCTAACGCTATTTTCACAGAATCTGCAATGAGATAGATGGGAGTGCATTGAGGACTGAAATATCCTCAGATAAAAACAAGAAGGGAGCCTTCTGAGAAACTGCTTTGTGACGTGTGAATTCATGTCACATAGTTACACTACAGCTTCATGGAGCAGTTTGCTAGCACTGTATAAGTGGAAACTGATAAGAGGTATTTTTGATTGCTTTGAAGCCTATGGTGACAAAGGAAATATCCTTAGATAAAAACTAGAAAGAATCCTTCTGAGAAATGGCTTTTGGATGTGTGAATTCATCTCACAGAGTTACACCACTCTTTCACGGAGGAGTTTGCTAGCACTGCTTTTGTGGAATCTGAGAAGTGATGTTTTGGATCGTTTTGAAGCCTATAGTGACTAAGGAAGTATCCTCAGATAAAACTAGAAATTATTTTTCTGAGAAATTTCTTTGTGATATGTTATTCGACTCACAGAGTTACACCACTCTATCATGGAGGAGTTTTCTAGCACTGTTTTGTGGAATCTCAAAAGTGATATCTTGGATAGCATACAATCCTATGGTGAGAAATGAAATATCCTCAGATAATAACTGGAGAGAAGCCTTCTCAGAAACTACCTTGTGATGTGTGAATTCATCACAGAGAGTTACACCATTGCTTCCATTGAGAGGTTTGCTAACACTGTTTTTGCAGAATCTGCAATGAGATATATGGGAGTGCATTGAGGCCTGAAATATCCTCACATAAAAACAAGAAAGAAGCTTTCTGAGAAACTGCCTTGTGATGTGTGAATTTATCTCACAGAGTTACACTATTCTTTCATGGAGCCATTTGCTAGCACTGTTTTTGCAGAATCTGTGAAGGGATATTATTGATCACTTTGAAGCCTATGGTGACAAAGGAAATATCCTCAGATAAAAACCAGGAAGAGGCTTTCTGAGAAACTGCTTTGTGATTTGTGAATTCATCTCACAGAGTTACATCACTCTTTCATGGAGCCATTGGATACACTGTTTTTGTGGAATCTGAGAGTGATGTTTTAGATCACTTGGAAACTTTTGGTGACAAAGGAAATATCCTCAGATAAAAACTAGAAAAATGCTTTCTGAGAAACTGCTTTGTGAGGTGTGAATTCATCTCACAGAGTTACACCACTTGTTCATGGAGCAGTTTGGTATCACCGTTGTTGTGGAAACTCAGAAGTGATATTTTGGATAGCATAGAATCCTTTGATGAGAAATGAAATATCCTCAGATAAAAATGGGAGAGAAGCCGTCTCAGAAACTGCTTTGTTGTGTGTGAATTCATCTCAGAGAGTTACACCATTGCTTTCATTGAGAGGTTTGCTAACACTGTTTTCGCAGAATCTGCAATGAGATATACAGGAGCGCATTGAGGCCCGTGTTTAAAAAGGTAATATCCTCGGATAAAAAAAGAAAGAAGTTTTCTGAGAGACTGCTTTTTGATCTGTGAATTCATCACACAGAGTTACACTACTCTTACAAGGAGCAGTTTTGCTAGCACTGTATTTGTGGAATCTGAGAAGGGATATTTTGGATCACTTTGAAGCCTATGGTAACAAAGCAAATATCCTCAGATAAAACTAGAAAAAGTTTATGAGAAACTTCTCTGTGAGGAATATATTCATCTCACAGAGATACACTTTTCGTTACATTGAGCAGTTTGCTAACACTGTTTTTTTGGAATCTGCCATGGGATATTCCAAGGGCATTGAGTCCTACAGTGAAAAATTAAATATCCTTAGACAAAAACTGGAAAGAAGCCTTCTGAGAAACTGCTTTGTGATGTGTGAATTCATCTAACAGAGCGACATCACACATTTCATTGAGAAATTTCCTAAAAAAATTTTCATGGAATCTGCAATGAGATATACTGGAGCACATTGAGGACTGAAATATCCTCAGATAAAAACAATAAAAAAGAATTCTGAGAAACTGCTTTCTGATGTGTGAATTCATCTCACAGTGTTACACTACTCTTTCATGGAGCCGTTTGCTAGCACTGTTTTTGTGGAATCTGAGAAGTGATATTTTTGATCGCTTTGAAGGCATGGTGACAAAGTAAATATCTGCAGATAAAATCCATAAAGAAGCTCTCTGAGAAACAGCTTTGTGATTTGTGAATTCATCTCACAGAGTTACACCACTCTTTCATGTAGCTGTTGGTTGACACTGTTTTTGTGAAGTCTGAGAAGGGATATTTTTGATCACTTTGAAGCCTAAGTTGACAAAGAAAATATCCTCAGATAAAAATTAGAAAGAAGCTGTCTGAGAAACTGCTTTGTGATATGTGAATTCATCTCATAGAGTTACACTACTGTTTCATGGAGCTGATTGCTAGCACTGTTTTTGTGGAATCTGAGAAGGGATATTTTTGATCAGTTCGAAGCCTATGGTGAGAAAAGAAATTTCCTCAGATATAGACCAGAAACATGCTTTCTGTGAAACTGCTTTGTGATGTGTGAATTCATCTCACAGTGTTACACAACTCTTTCTTTCATCCGTTTGCTAGCACTGTTTTTGTGGAATCTGAGAGGGGATATTTTTGATCGCTTTGAAACCTATGATGACAAAGGAAGTATCCTCAATGAAAACTAGAAAGAAGCTTTCTTTGAAACTGCTTTGTGATGCATGAATTCATCTCACTAATTAACAACAGTCTTTCATGGAAGAGTTTGCTAGCACTATTTTTGGAGAATCACAGAGGTGATGTCTTGGATAGCATTGAATCCCATGGTGAAAAATGAAATATCATCAGATAAAAAATGAAGAGAAGCCTTCTCAGAAACTGCTTTGTAGTGTATGAATTCATCTCATACAGTTGCAACACTGCTTTCATTGAGAAGTTTGCTAACACTGCTTTTGCAGAATCTGCAATGAGATATACGGGAGCACACTGAGGCCTGAAATGTCCTCAGATGAAAACAAGAAAGATGCTTTCTGAGAAAGAGCTTTGTGATGTGTGAATTCATCTCACAGAGTTACACTACTCTTTCATGGAGCCGTTTGCTAGCACTGTTTTTGTGGAATCTGAGAAGGGATATTTTTGATCACTTTGAAGCCTATGGTGACAAAGGAAATATCCTCAGATAAAAACCAGAAAGAAGCTTTCTGAGAAACTACTTTGTGATTTGTGCATTCATCTCACAGAGTTACATCCCTCTCTCGTGGAGCCATTGGCTAGCACTCTTTTAGTGGAATCTGATAATTGATATTTTAGATTGCTTTGAAACCTATGGTGACAAAGGAAATATCCTGAGATAAAAACTAGAAAGAAGCTTTCTGAGAAACTGCTTTGTGAGGTGTGAATTCATCTCACAGGGTTACACCACTCTTTCATGGAGATGTTTGCATGCACTGTCTTTGTGGAATTCCAGAAGTGATATCTTGGTTAGCATAGAATCCAATGGTGAGAATTGAAATATCCTCGGGTAAAAACTGGAGGGAATCCTTCTCAGAAACTGCTTTGTGGTGTGTTAATTCATATAAGAGAGTCACACTATTGCTTTCGTTGAGAGGTTTGCTAACACTGTTTTCACAGAATCTGCAATAAGATATATGGGAACACATTGAGGCCAGAGTTTAAAAAGGAAATATCCTCGAATAAAAAGAAGAAGTTTTCTGAGAAACTACTTTGTGAGGTGTGAATTCATCACACAATGTTACACTGCTCTTTCAAGGAACAGTTTGCTAGAACTCTATTTGTTCAATCTGAGAAGGGATATTTTGAATCACTTTAAACCTATGGTAACAAAGGAAGTATCCTAAGATAAAACTGGAAAAAGCTTTATGATAAAACGCTTTGTATTAAGTTTATTCATCTCACAGAGATATACCTTTCATTACATTGAGCAGTTTACCAACACTGTTTTCATGGAACCTGCCATGGGATATTCCGAGGGCATGGATTCCTACAGTGAAAAATTTAATATCCATAGATAAATACCGGAGTGAGGCCTTCTGAGAAACTGCTTTGTGATATGTGAATTCATCTCACAGAGTTGCACCACTCTTTTACTTGAGAAGTTTCCAAACAATATTTTCGTGGAGTCTGCAATGAGATATGCAGGATTGCATCGAGGCCTGAAATATCCTCAGATAAAATCAAGAATTTTATCCTCAGATAAAATTCACACAGCTTTGTGATGTGTGAATTCATCTCACAGAGTTACACCACTCTTTCCGGTAGCCGTTGGCTAGCACTGAATTTGTGGAATCTGAGAAGGGGTATTTTGGATCGCTATGCAGCCTATGGTGACTAAGGAAATATCCTCAGATAAAAACTAGGAAGAAGCTTTCTGAGAAACTGCTTTGTGACGTGTGGATTCACTCACAGTGTTACACTACTCTTTCATGGAGCTGTTTGCTAGCACTGTTTTTTTTTGGAATCTGAGAAGGGATATTTTTGATCACTTTAAAGGCTACAGTGACAAAGGAAATATCCACAGATAAAATCCAGAAATAAGCTTTCTGAGAAACTGCTTTGTGATGTGTGAATTCATCTCACAGTGTTGCACAACTCTTTCATGGATCCGTTTGCTAGCACTTTTTGTGGACTGTGAGAAAGGATATTTTGGATCACTTTGAAGCCTATGGTGACAAAGAAAATATCCTCAGACAAAAACCAGAAACAAGCTTTTTGAGAACCTGCTTAGTGATTTGTGAATTCATCTCACAGAGCTGCACCACTCTGTTCCTTGAGAAGTTTCCAAACAATATTTCCTTGGAGTCTGCAATGAGATATGCAGGAGCACATCAAAACTTTGTTAGAAACTGCTTTGTGATGTGTGAATTCATCTCACAGAGTTACACCACAGTTTCATGGAGGAGTTTTCTAGCACTGTTTGTGTGGAATCACAGAAGTGATATTTTGGATAGCATAGAATCCTATGGTGAGAAATGAAATATCCTCAGATAAAAACTGGAGAGAATCCTTCTCAGAAACTGCTTTGTGGTGTGTGAATTCATCTCACAGATTTACACCATTTCTTTCATTGAGTTTTCTAACACAGTTTTCACAGAATCTGCAATAAGATATACAGGAACACTTTGATGCTCGTGTTTAAAAAGGAAATATCTTCATATAAAAAGTAGAAAGAAGCTTTCTGAGAAACTGTTTTGTGATGTGAGAATTCATCACACAGACATACAGTACTCTTTCAGGGAGCATTTTGCTAGGATTGTATTTGTGGAATCTGAGAAGGGAGATACCCTATTATAAAAACTAGAAAAAAGCTTTCTGAGGAAACGTTTCTGATGTGTGAATTCATTTCAGAGATTTACACTGTTCTTTTCATTGAACAGTTTCATAGCAATCTTTTTGGGGAATCTGCAATGGGCAATTTCAGAACGCATTGAAATCTTTGGTGTCAAAGGAAATATCCTCATATAGAAACTAGTGAAATATCCTCAAAAACACAAAGGAAATATCCTCATATAAAAACGTCTGTGATGGGTTGATTCATCGCACAGTGTTACATGATTCTTTTTATACAGCAGTTTTATAGCACTGTTTTTGAGCAATCTGAGAAGGGATTTTTTGATCGTATTGAAGCCTATGATGACAAAGGAAACATCCTCAGGTAGGAACTAGAAAGAAGCTTTCTGAGAAACTGCTTTGTGATATGTGAATTCATCTCACAGAGTTAAAATCTTCTTTTCATTGAGCAGTTTGCTCACACTATTTTCTTGGAAACTGCAATGGGATAGTTCAGATCGCTTTCAAACTTCTGGTGACAAAGGAAATATCTTTATACAAAAATTAGAAAGAAACTTTCTGAGAAACGGCTTTGTGATGTGTTAATTCATCTCACAGAGTGACACAATTCTTTTCATGGATCAGTATGGTAGAACTGTTTTATGGGAATCTGAGAAGGGATATTATGGATCGCATTGAAGCCTATGATGACAAAGAAAATATCCTCAAATAAAAACTAGAAAGAAGTTTTCTGAGAAACTGCTCCATGATGTGTGAATTCATCATACAGAGGTACACCCTTCGTTTAATGGAGCAGTTTGATAACACTGTTTTTGTGGAATTTACAATAGGGTAATTTGGAGAGTATTGAAGCCAATGGTGACAAAGGAAATATCCGCAGATGAAAACCAAAAAGCTTTCCGTGAAACTGCTTTGTGATGTGTGAAATCATCTTACAGAGTTACACCATTCTTTTCATTGAGAAGTTTGCTAACACATATTCCGAGGAATCTGCAATGGGATATTCCGGAGCACATTGAAGACTATAGTGAAAAAGAAATATCCTCTGTTAAAAACTAGAAAGAAGTTATCTGAGAAACAGTCTTGGATGTGTGAATTAATCTCACAGAGTTACACCACTCTTTTCATAGAGCAGTTTTGTAGCAATCATTTTGGGGAAACTGAGAAGGGATACTTTGAATAGCATTGAAGCCTAAGGTGACAAAGAAAATACCCTCAGATCAAAACTAGAAAGAAGCTTTCTAAGAAACTGCTTTGTGATGTGTGAATTCATCTCACAGAGTTACATGACTCTTTTCGTGGAACAGTTTACTAACACTGTTTTCATGGAATCTACAATAGGATATTTGGAAACGCATTGAAGCCTGTATTGACAAAGGAAATATCTTCAGATAAAAAGCAAAAAGAACCTTTCTGAGAAACAGCTTTGTGATGTGCGAGTTTATCTCAAAGATTTACACTTTTCTTTTCATGGAACACTTTTCTAACAGTATTTTTGTGGAATCTACAAAGGGATATTTGGGAGCGCATTGAGGCCTATGGTGAAAAAGGTAATATCCTCAGACGAAAATTAGAAAGAATCTTTCTGAGAAACTGCTATGTGATATGTGAATTCATCTCACAGAGTTACTCGATTCTTTTCATGGAGCAGTTTGGTAGCACTGTTTTGGGGAAATCTGAGGAAGGATATTTGGGATCACATTGAAACCTATGGTGACAAAGGAAATATCCTCAGATGAAAACTGGTAAGAAGCTTTCTGAGAAACTACTTTGTGATGTGTGAATTCATCTCACAGAGTTACACCTTTATTTTCTTGCAACAATTTGCTAACACTGATTTCATGGAATCTGCAATAGGATATTTGGGAGCGCATTGAAGTGTATGTTGACAAAGTAAATCTCCTCAGACAAAAAACAAAGCAAGGTTTCTGAGAAACTGCTTTGTGATGTGTGAATTCATCTCACAGATTTACACCTTTCTTTAAATGAAGCAGTTTGTCAACACTGTTTTTGTAGCATCTGCAAAGGTATATTGACGAGCGCATTGAAACCTATGGTGATAAAGGAAATATCCTCAGTTAAAAACCAAAAAGAAGCTTTCTGTGAAATTGCTTTTTGATGTATGAATTCATCTCACAGCATTACACTGTTCTTTTCATAGAGAAGTTTGCTGACAATTTTTTCTTGGATTCTGCGATGCTATATTCGGGAGTACATTGAGGAATATGGTGAAAAAGGAACTATCCTCAGACCAAAACTGGAAAGAATCATTCTGGGAGAGTTTCTTGTGATGTGTGAGTTCATCTCACAGAGTTACACATTTCCTTTCATGGAGCAATTTGCCAACATTCTTTTCATGGAATCTGAAAAGGAATATTTTGGAACACATTAAGGCCTATGGTGAAAAAGGAAATACCTCATATAAAAACTAGAAAGAAGCTTTCTGAGAAAATGCTTTCAGATTTCTGAAATTGTATCTCAGAGTTAGACTGTTCTTTTCATTGAGTAGTTTGCAAACACTGTTTTCTTGGAATCTGCAAAGGAATATTTCGGAGTGCATTGAAGCTTAGGGTGACAAAGGAAATACCCTCAAACAAAAAGTAGAAAGCTTTCTGGGAAACTGCTTTGTGATGTGTTAATTCATCCCACAGAGTTATACAATGCTTTTCATGGATCAGTTTGGTAGCACTGTTTTTGGGGAATTTGAGAAGGGAAATTTTTGATCGCATTGAACCCTAGGGTGACAAAGGAAATATCCTGAGATAAAAACAAGAAAGAAGCTTTCTGAGAAAGTCCTTTGTGTTATGTGAATTCATCTCACAGAGTTACACTGTTCTTTTCATTGTGCAGTCTGCTAACACAGTTTATGTGGAATCTGCAAAGGGATATTTGGGAGCACGTTGAGGACTATAGTGAAAAAGGAAATATCCTCAGATAAAAACTAGAAAGAAGCTTTCTGAGAAACTGCTTTATGATGTGTGAATTCATCTCACAGAGTTAAAGTGTTCACTTCATTGAGCAGTTCGATAACACTGTTTTCAAGGAATCGGCTATAGGATATTTGGGGGCACTTTGAAGCCTATGGTGACCAAGGATATATCCACCAATTAAAAAAAAAGCAGCTTTCTGAGAAACTGCATTTTGATGTGTAAATTCATCTCAAAGCGATACAATGTTCTTTTCTTTGAGCAGTTTGCTAATGCTGTTGTCTTGGAATCTGCAATGGGATATTTTGGAGCACATTGAAGTTTATAGTGACAAAGGAAATATCCTCAGACTAAAAGTAGAAAGAAGCTTTCTGAGAACATTTTTTCTGATTTATGAATTCATCTCTCAGAGTCACACTTTTCTTTTCATGGAGTAGTTTGTTAGCAATGTTTTGGGGGAATCTGGGAAGGGACATTTGGGAGAGCTTGAAGCCCATGGTGATGAAGGAAATATCCTCAGATAAAAATTATAAAGAGGCCTTCTGAGAACCTGTTTTGTGATGTGTGAATTCATCACACAGAGTTACACTGTTCTTTGCATTGAGCAGTTTGCTAACACTGTTTTCTTGGATCTACAATGGGATATTTCAAAGTACATTGAAGCTTATGGAGACAAAGGAAATATCCTCAGACAAAAACTAGAAAGAATCTTTCTGAGAGGCTGCCTTGTGATTTGTGAATTTACCTCACAGAGTTACATCTTTCTTTTCATGGAGCCGTTTGCTAACACTATTTTCATGGATTCTGAAAAGGTATAGTTGGGAGTGCATTGAGGCCTATGGTGAAAAACTAAATATGCTCAGATAAAAATTAGAAAGAAGCTTTCTGAGAAACTGTTTTGTGACGTGTGAATTCATTTCACAGTGCTGCACTGTACTTTTCCTTGAGCAGTTTGCTATCACTGTTTTCATGGAATCTGCAAAGGGACATTTGGGGCCACATTGAGGACTAAAGTGAAAAAGGATATATCCTCACATAAAAACTAAAAAGAAGCTTTGTGACAAACTGCTTTGTAATGTTTGAATTTATTTCACAGAGTTACACCGTTCTTTCATTGAGCTGTTTGAAAACACTGTTTTTGTGGAATCTGCAAAGGGACATTTGGGAGTGCATTGAGGCCTGTAGTGAAAAAGAAAATCTCCTCAGATAAAAATGAGAAAGAAGCTTTCTGAGAAACTGATTTTTGATGTGTGAATTCGTCTCACAGAGTTACACTGTCCTTTTCATGGAACTGTGTGTTAACATTGTTTTCATAAAATCTGCAAAGGAACATTTGGGAGCGCATTGAGGAATATAGTGACAAAGGGAATATCCTCACATAAAAAGTAGAAAGAAGGTTTCTGAGAAACTGCTTTGTGATATGTGAATTCACCTCACAGAGCTACTCTGTTCTTTTCATTGAGCAGTTTGCTAACATTGTTCTCATGGAATCTGCAATAGTATACTTCGGAGCACATAGAAACTTATGGTGGTAAAGTAAATAACCTCAGATACAAACTAGAAAGAAGCTTTATGAGAAACTGCATTGTGATATGTGAATTTATCTCACAGTGTTACACCATTCTCTTCATTGAGCTGTTTGAAAATACTATTTTCGTGAAATTTGCAAAGGGATATATGAGAGCACACTGAGGTCTATGGTGAAAAAAGAAATATCCTCAGATAAAAACTAGAAAAAAGTTTTCTGAGAAACTGCTTTTTGATGTGTGAATTCATCTCACAGAATTTCACTGTTCTTTTCATTGAGCAGTTTGCTAACACTGTTTTCTTGGAATCTGCCATGGGATATTTTGTAGTGCATTGAAGATTATGATGACAAATGAAATATCCTCAGGCAAAAACTAGCAAGATACTTCCTGAGGAACTGTTTTGTGATTTTTGAATTTATCTTACACAGTTAAAAAATTCTTTTCATGGAGCAGTTTGGTAGCACTGTTTTTGGGGCATCTGAGAAGGTATATTTGGGATCGCATTGAAGTCTACGGTGACAAAGGAAATATCCTCAGATGAAAACTAGAAAGAAGCTTTCTGAGGAAGTACTTTGTGATGTGTGAATTCATCTCACAAAGTTACAACTTTCTTTTCATGGAACTATTTGCTAACACTCCTTTCATGGAATCTGCAAAGGGATATTTGCGAGTGCATTGAGGTCTATGGTGAAAAACGAAATATCCTCAGATAAAAATTAGAAAGAAGCTTCCTGAGAAACTGCTTTGTGATGTGTGAATTCATTTCACAGTGTTGCACTGTACTTTTCCTTCAGCAGTTTGCTAACACTGTTTTTGTGGAATCTGCAAAGGGACATTTGGGACCACATTGAGGACTATAGTGAAAAAGAAAGTATCCTCAGAGAGAAACTAGAGAGAAGCTTTCTGAGAAACTGCTTTGTGATGTTTGAATTCATCTCACAGTGTTACATCGTAATTTTCATTGAGCTGTTTGATAAAGCTGTTTTCATGGAATCTGCAAGGAATATTTTGGTGAGCATTGAGGCCTATGGTGAAAAACTAAATATCCTCAGATAAAAACTAGAAAGAAGCTTTCTGAGAAACTGCTTTTTGATGTTTGAATTCATGTCACAGAGTTACACTGCTGTTTTTATTGAGCAGTTTTCTAACACAATTTTCTTGGAATCTGCAAAGGGATATTTTGGAGCTCTTTGAAGCTTAAGGTGACAAAGGAAATATCCTCTGACAAAAACTAGAAAGTAGCTTTCTGAGAAACTGCTTTGAGATGTATATAGTCATCTCACAGAATGACACCTTTCTTTTCATGAATCAGTTTGCTAACACTATTTTCTTGGAATCTACAAAGGGATATTTGGTAACATTTTGAGGCCTATGGTGGAGAAGGAAATATCCTTTGAAGAAAACTTGAAAGAAGCTGTCTGAGAAACTACTTTTTTATGTGGGAATTCATCTTGCTGAGTTACACCATGCTTTTCATGGAGCAGTTTTGTAGCACTGTTTTTTGGTGAATCTGAGAAAGGATACTTTGAATCTCATTGAAGACTATGGTGAAAAAGGGAATATCCTCAGATAAAAAGTAGAAATAAGCTTTCTGAGAAATTCCTTTGTGACGTGTGAATTCATCTCACAAAGTTACACCTTTCTTTTCATGGAAAAGTTGCTAACACTGTTTTTGGGGAATCTTCAAAGGGATGTTTTGGAGTGCCTTGAGGCATACGGTGAGAAAGGAAATATCCTCCAATAAAACCAATAAGAAACTTTCTGTAAAACTGCTTTGTGATGTGTGAATTCATCTCTATGAGTTACACCTTTCTTTTCATGGAGCAGTTAATAGCAATGATTTTGAGGAATCTGAAAAAGGATATTTTGGATTTCATTGAAGCATATGGTGACAAAGGAAATATCCTCAGAGAAAAACTAGAAGGAAGCTTTCTGGCATACTTCTTTGTGATGTGCCTATTCATCTCACAGCATAACACCTGTTTCATGGAACCGTTTGCAAACACAGTTTTCATGGAATCTAGAAAGGGATATTTTTGAGCAAGCTGAAGCCTGTCGTGGAAAGGAAATATCCTCATATAAAATGTAGCTAGAATCTTTTTTGAGAATCTGCTTTATGATGTGTGAATTCATCACATAAACTTACACTGTTGTTTTCATTGAGCAGTTTGCTAACACTCTTTCCTTGGAATCTGCAAGGGGATATTTTTGAGTGCATTGAAGCTTATTTTTACAAAGGAAATATCCTCATATAAAAACTAGAAAGAAAGTTTCTGAGGAATGGCTTTTTAATGTGTTACTTCATCTCACAGAGCTACACAATTCCTTTTGTAAATCAGTTTTGTAGAACTGCTCTTAGGAAATCTGCAAAGGGATATTCACGAGTGCAATGAGGAATATAGTGATAAAGGAAATATCCTTGTGAAAAAACAAGAAACAAGATTTCTGTGAAACTGCTTTGTGATGTGTGAATTCATCTCACAGAGTTACACCATTGTTTTTATTGAGAAGTTTGCTAACAACTTTTTCGTGTAAATCTGCAATGGGATATTACAGAGAGCATTGAGGAATATGGAGATAAAGGAAACATCTTGTGATAAAAATTAGAAAGAAGCTTTCTGAGAAACTAGGTTCTAATGTGTGTATTCCCCTAACAGAGTTACACCCTTCTTTTCATGGAGCAGTTTGCTAACACTGTTTTCGTGGAATCTGTGAAGGGATATTTGGGAGTGCTTTCAGGCCTATAGTGAAAAAGGAAATATCCTCAGATAAAAACAAGAAAGAAGCTTTCTGAGAAACTGCTTTGTGATGTGTGAATTCATCTCACAGAGTTACACTTTTCTTTTCATTGAGCAGTTTGCTAACACTGATTTCTTGGAATCTGCAATGAGATATTTTTGGGGAGTCTGAGAAGGGATATTTCGGAGCACATTGAAGTATATGGTGATAAATGCAATATCTTCAGACAAAAACAAAAAAGAAGCTTTCTGTGAAACTTTCTTGTGATGTGTGAATGCATTTCACAGTTGCCCCTTGCTTTGCATGGTGCAGTTTGGTAGCACTGTTTTTGGGAAATCTGAGAAGGGATATTTTGGATTGTATTTAAGCCTATGGTGATAAAGGAACTATCCTCAGATAAAAACTAGAAAGAAACTTTCTGATAAACTTTTTTGTGAGGTGTGTATTCATCTCACAGAGTGACACCTTTCTTTTCATGGAGTAGTTTGCTAACACTCTTTTCATGGAATCTACAAAGGGATATTTGGGAGCGAGTAAAGGCCTATGTTGAAAAAGGAAATATCCTCAGATAAAAACTAGAAAAAAGCTTTGTAAGAAACTACTTTGTTATTTGTGAATTCATCTCACCGAAATACACGATTCTTTTCGTAGAGAAGTTCTGTAGCACTGTTACTGGGGAATCTGAGAAGGGATATTTTGGATTGCATTGAAGCCAATGGTGACAAAAGAAATAACCTCAGATAAAAACTAGAAAGAAGCTTTCTGAGAAAGTTCTTTGTGACCTGTGAATTCATCTCACAGAGTTACACTTTTTTTTTTTTTTTCATGGAGCAGATGCTAACACGATTTTCATGTAATCTGCAATAGGATATTTGGGGGTGCTTTAAATTCTACTTTGACAAAGGAAATATCCACAGATAAAAACCAAAAAGAAGCTTTCTGAGAAGCTGCTTTCTGATGTGTGAATTCATCTTCCAGAGTTACATTGTTCTTTTCATTGAGCAATTTGGTAACACTGTTTTCTTGGAATCTTCAATGGGATATTTTGGAGCACATTGAAGTTTATAGTGACAAAGGAAATTTCCTCAGACAAAAACTATAAAGAAGGTTTCTTCAAAACTGCTTTGTTATTTGTTAATTCACCCCACAGAGTTACGCCTTTCTTTTCATGCAGTGGTTTGGTAGCACTCTTTTTATGGAATCAGAGAAAGGATAGTTTGGATTACATTGAATCCTATGGTGACAAAGGAAATATCCTCAGATAAAACAAGAAAGAAACTTTCTGAGAAACTTTGTGGTAATGTTTGAATTTATCACACAGAGTTACACCTTTCTTTCCATTGAGCAGTTTGCTAACACTGTTTTCTTGTAATCTGCAATTGGATATTTGCGAGCACATTGAGTACTATGGTGAAAAAAAATATTCTCACTTAAAAACTGGAAAGTACTCCCCTGAGAAGCCGCCTTGTGATGTGAATTCATCTCACAGAGTGACACTGTTCTTTTCATTGTGCAGTTTGCTAACAATGTTTTCACGGAATCTGCAATGGGATATATGGGAGAACATTGAGGCCTATGGAGAAAAAGGAAATATCCTGAGATAAAAACAAGAAAGTAGCTTTCTGAAAAACTGCTTTGTGATGTTTGAGTTCATCTCACAAAGTTACACTATTGTTTGCGTTGAGCAGATTGATAACACTGTTTTTGTGGAATCTGCAATAGGATATTTGGTAGCACCTTGAAGCTTATGGTGACAAAGGAATTATCCCCAGATAAAAAATAAAAAGAAGTCTTCTGTGAAACTACTTGGTGATGCATGAATTCATCTCACATATTTACACCTTTCTTTTCATTGAGAAGTTTTCTAAAACTTTTTCTGTGGAATATGTAATGGGATATTCGGGAGTGCAGTTAGGAATATGGTGAAAAAGGAAATATCCTCAGATAATAACTAGAAAGAAGCTTTCTGATAAACTGCTTTGTTACATGTGATTCATCTCAGAGAGTTACAATGCTGTTTTCATTGAGCAGTTTGCTAACACTCTTTTCTTCCAATCTGCAACTGGATATTTCAGAGCTCATTGAAACTTATGGTGACAAAGGAAATATCCTCATATCAAACTAGACAGAAGTTTTCTGAGAGACTCCTCTGTGATTTGTGAATTCATGTCACAGAGTTATACATTTCTTTTCATGGAACACTCTTTTCATAGAGCAGTTTAATAGCACTGCTTTTGAGGAATTTGAGAAGGGATACTTTGGAGCGCATTGAAGCCTATGGTGACAAAGGAAATATCCTCAGATAAAAACTGCAAAGAATCTTCTGAGAAACTTCTTTGTGCTGTGTGTATTCATTTCACAGAGTAGTACAATCCTTTTCTTGGAGCAGTTTGGTAAAACTGTTTTCACAGAATCTCAAATAGGATATTTGAGAACTCATTGAAGCCTATGGTGGCATAGGAAATATCCTCAGACAAAAACCAAGAGGAAACATTCTTAGAAACTGCTTTGTGATGTGTGAATTCATCTCACAGATTTACACCATTCTTTTCATAGAATAGTTTGCTAACACTATTTTCATGGAATCTGAAAAGGGATATTCACGAGCTCAGTGAGGTCTGTAGTGAAATAGCAAATATCCTCAGACAAAAACTAGAAAGAAGCTTTCTATGAAACTGCTTTCTGACTTAGGAATTCACCTCACAGATTTACATGATTCTTTTCATGGAACAGCTTGGTAACACTGTTTTTGAGGAATCTGAGGAGGGATATTTTGGGTCACATTGAAACCTATGGTGACAAATAGAATATTTTCAGATAAAACTAGATATAAGCTCTCTGAGAAACGGAATTTTGGTGTGTGTATTTCTCTCAAAGAGTAGCACGATTCTTTTCTTGGAGCAGTCTGCTAAAACACCTTTCATGGATCTGCAAAGGGATATTTGGGAGCGCATTGAGGAATGTGGTAAAAAGGAATTATCCTCAGATAAAAAGTAGAAAGAAGCTTTCTGAGAAAAGGTTTTGTGATGTGAGAATTCACCTCATAGTGTAACACCACACATTTTGTGAAGATGTTTATTAGCACTGTTTTTGGGGAATTTGAGAAGGGATATTTGGAATTGCATGAAGGCCTATGGTGATAAAGGAAATATCCTCAGATAAAAACTAGAAAGAAGCTTCCTGAGAAACTGCTTTGTGATGTGTGAATTCATCCCAGAGAGTTACAATGTTGTTTTCATTGAGCAGTTTGCGAACACTGTTTTCTTTTAGTCTGCAATAGGATCGAATATTTCAGAGCACATTAAAGCTTATGGTGACAAAGGAAATATCCTCATGTGAAAACAAGAAATAAGTTTTCTGAGAAACCACTTTGTGATGTCTTAATTCATCTCACAGAGTTACACGATTCTTATCATGTATCATTTTGGTATCACTGTTTTTGGGGAATTTGCAATAGGATATTTGGGAGCACATTGAAGTCTATGATGACCAAGGAAATATCTTCAGACAAAAACCAAAAAGGAACTTTCTGAGTAACTGCTGACTGATGTGTGAATTCATCTCAGAGATTTACACCTTACTTTTCATGGAGCAGTTTGCTAACACTATTTTTGTGGAAGCTGCAAAGGAATATTTGCGAGCGCATTGAGGCCTATTATGAAAAAGGAAATATCCTCAGACCAAAACTGGAAAGAAGCTTTCTGAGAAACTGCTTTGTGATTTATGAATTCATCTCACAGTGTTACATGATTCTTTTCATGGAGCAGTTTGGTAGCACTGTTTTCTTGGAATCCACAATGAGATATTTTGGAGCGCATTGAAGCTTACGTTGACAGCTCAGTGAAATAAAATAGGACACATACAAATGGAAGAACATACCATGGAAGAATCAATATTGTGAAAATGGCCATACTGCCCAAGGTCATTTATAGATTCAATGCAATCCCCACCAAGCTATCAATGACTTTCTTCACAGAATTGGAAAAAACTGCTTTAAAGTTCATATGGAACCAAAAAATAGCCCACATTGCCAAGATAATCCTAAGTCAAAAGAACAAAGCTGGAGGCATCACACTACCTGACTTCAAACTATACTACAAGGCTACAGTAACCAAAACAGCATGGTACTGGTACCAAAACACAGATATAGACCAATGGAACAGAATAGAGCCCTCAGAAATAATACCACACACCTACAGTCATCTGATCTTTGACAAACCTGCCAAAAACAAGAAATGGGGAAAGGATTCCCTATTTAATAAATGGTGCTGGGAAAATTGGCTAGCCATAAGCAGAAAGCTGAAACTGGATCATTTCCTTACTCCTTATCTGAAAATTAATTCAAGATGGATTAGAGACTTAAATGTTAGACCTAATACCATAAAAACCCTAGAAGAAAACGTTGGTAATACCATTCAGGACATCGGCGTGGACAAGGACTTCATGTCTAAAACAGCAAAAGCAATGGCAACAAAAGCCAAAATTGACAAATGGGATCTAATTAAACTAAAGAGCTTCTGCACAGCAA
>NW_012101308.1:275694-326873 GCF_000951045.1 Mandrillus leucophaeus | reverse complement strand
CTAAAACAGCAAAAGCAATGGCAACAAAAGCCAAAATTGACAAATGGGATCTAATTAAACTAAAGAGCTTCTGCACAGCAAAAGAAACTACCATCAAAGTGAACAGGCAACCTACAGAATGGGAGAAAGTTTTTGCAATCTACTCATCTGACAAAGGGCTAATATCCAGAACCTACAGAGAACTCAAACAAATTTACAAGAAAAAAACAAATAACCCCATCAAAAAGTGGGCAAAGGATATGAACTGACATTTCTCGAAAGAAGACATTCATACAGTCAAAAGACACATGAAAAAATGCTCATCATCACTGGCCATCAGAGAAATGCAAATCAAAACCACAATTAGATACCATCTCACAGCAGTTAGAATGGCAATCATTAAAAAGTCAGGAAACAACAGGTACTGGAGAAGATGTAGAAAAATAGGAACAGTTTTACACTGTTGGTGGGATTGTAAACTAGTTCAACCATTATGGAAAACAGTATGGCGATTGCTCAGAGATCTAGAACTAGAAATATCATGTGACCCAGCCATCCCATTACTGGGAATATACCCAAAGATTATAAATCATGCTTCTATAAAGACACATGCACAAGTCTGTTTATTGTGGCACAATTCACAATAGCAAAGTCTTGGAATCAACCCAAATGTCCATCAGTGACAGACTGGATTAAGAAAATGTGGCACATATACACCATTGAATACTACAGCCATAAAAAAAGGATGAGTTCATGTCATTTGTTGGGACATGGATGCAGCTGGAAACCATCATTGTCAGCAAACTATCACAAGAACAGAAAACCAAACACCGCATATTCTCACTCATAGGTGGGAATTGAACATTGAGATCACTTAGACATGGGAAGGTGAACATCAAACACTGGGGCCTGTTGTGGGGAGGGTGGAGGGGGGATGGAGGACATTGGGAGTTAAACCTGATGTAAATGACTAGTTGAAGGGTGCTGATGAGTTGATGGGTGCAGCACACCAACGTGGCACATGTATACATACGTAATATACCTCCACCTTGTGCACATGTATCCTAGAACTTAAAGTATAATAAAAAATAAAAAATAATAATAAATAAAATACTACTGTAGCACTGGACTAGGTGAAGGGTATATAGTACTGAACAAAGCAAAAATAAATAAATAAATAAATAAAAGAAGAACATATCCTAATATTAAAACTAGAAAGAAGCTTTGTGAGAAATTTCTTTGTGATGTGTTAATTCATCTCACACAGTTACCCATTATTTTCCATAGAACAGATAGTACTCTTTTTGTGTAATATTAGCAGGGATACTTTGAATCACATTGAAGCCCATGGTGACAAAGGAAATATCCTCAGATAAAAACTAGAAAGAAGCAAACTAGAAAGGAGTAGATTGTTAGTACTCTTTTTGTGTAATATTAGCAGGGATACTTTGAATCACATTGAAACCCAGTGTGACAAAGGAAATATACTCAGATAAAAACTAGAAAGAAGCATTCTGAGAAACTTCTATGTGATGTGTGAATTCATCTCACAGAGTTACACTGTTCTTTTCAGTAAGAAGTCTGCTTAAACTGTTTTCGTGGAATCTGCAATAGAGTATTTGGGAGTGCATTGAAGCCTATGGCGACAAAGGAAATATCCTCAAATAAAAACGGAATAGAAGCTTTCTGAGAAACTGCTTTGTGATGTGTCAATTTGCCCCACAGAGTTACACTGTTCTTTTCATTGAGTAGCTTGATGACACTGTTTTCCTGGCATCTGCAATGGGATATTCCGGAGCACATTGAAGCTTATGTTGACAAAGGAAATATCCTCAGACAAAAACCAGAAAGAAGTTTCTGACAAACTACTTTCCAATTTGTGAATTCCTCTCAGAGGCTTACAATTTCCTTTCATGGAGCAGTTTGCTAGCACTGATTTTGGGGAACCTGAGAAGGGATATTTTGAATCACATTGAAGACTGTAGTGTTAAAGGAAAATCCTCAGATAAAAAATAGAAATAAGCTTTCTGAGAAACTGCTTTGTGATGTGTGTATTCATCTCACAGAGTAGCATGATTCTTTTCTTGGAGCAGTTTGGTAAAACTGTTTTTGTGGAAAATGCAATAGGATATTTGGAAGCACATTGAAGGATATGGTGACCAAGGAAATATCCTCAGACAAAAAAACGAAAAGCAGCTTTCTGAGAAACTGCTATGTGATGTGTGAATTCATCTCACAGGTTTACACCTTTCTTTTTGTGGAGCAGTTTCCTAACACTATTTTCTTGAAATCTGCAAAGGGATATTCACGAGCGCAATAAGGCCTGTGGTGAAAAATGAAATATCCTCAGGCAAAAACTAGAAAGAAAGTTTCTATGAAAATGCTTTCTGATTTGTGAATACATCTCACTGACTTACAGGATTCTTTTCATGGAGCGTTTTGGTAGCACTGTTTTTGGAGAAACTGAGAAGGGATATTTTGGATGGCACTGAAACCTATGTTGACAAAGGGAATATTCTCAGATATAAACTAGATGGAAGCTTTCTGAGAAACTGCTTTGTGGTGTGTGTATTCATCGCACAGAGTAGCACAATTCTTTTCTTGGAGTAGGTTGCTGAAACTTTTTCCAGGAAATCTGCAAAGGAATACTTGGGAGTGCATTGAGGAATATGTGAAAAAGGATATATGCTCAGGTAAATACTAGAAAGAAGCTTTCTGAGAAACAGTTGTGATGTGAGAATTCATCTCACAGAGTTACACCACACTTTTCATGAAGCAGTTTGGTAGCACTGTTTTGGGGGAATTCGAGAAGGGATATTTTGAATTGTATTGAAGCCAATGGTGACAAAGGAAACATGCTCAGATAAAAACTAGAAAGTACCTTTCTGAGAAATCGCTTTGTGATGTGTTAATTCATCTCATAGAGTTACACGATTCTTTTCATGGATCAGTTTGCTAGCACTGTTTTTGGGGAATCTGCAATAGGGTATTATGGAGCACATTGGAGCCCATGGTGACAAAGGAAATATCCTCAGACAAAAACCAAAAAGAAGCTTTCTGAGAAACTGCTTTGTGATGTGTGAATTCATCTCAGAGATTTACACCTTTCTTTTCATGGAGCAGTTCGTTAACACTATTTTTGTGGAATCCGCAAAGGGATATTCACAAGCACATTGAGGCCTTTTTTGAAAAAGAAAATATCCTCAGACAAAAACTAGAAAGAAGCTTGAAGCTTTCTGAGAACTGCCTTTGTGATTTGTGAATTCATCTCACAGTGTTACTCGATTCTTTTCAGAGAGCAGTTTGCTAGCACTGTTTTCTTGGAATCCGCAATGGGATGTTTTGGAGTGCATTGACACTTATGATGAAAAAGGAAATATCCTAACATAAAAACTAGAAAGAAGCTTTCTGAGAAAGTCCTTTGTGATATGTTAATTCACTTCACAGAATTACTCATTTTTTTCCATGGAGCAGTTTGTTAGTACTGTTTTTGGGGAATATGAGAAGGGATATTTTGGGTCACATTGAAACCCATGGTGACAAATGAAATATCCTCAGACAAAATCTAGAAAGACACATTCTGAAAAACTTCTTTGGGATGTGTGAATTCATCTTACAGAGTTACACTGTTCTGTTCTTTGAGCAATTTGCTAACACTGTTTTCATGGAATCTGCAATAGGATATTTGAGAGCACAATGAAGCCTATGGTGACAAAGGTAATATCCTCAGATAAAAACGGAAAAGCTTTCTGAGAATCTGCTTTGTGATGTGTCAATTTGTCTCACAGAGTTACACTGTTCTTTTCATTGAGCAGTTTGCTAACACTATTTTCCTGGAATCTGCAATGGACTATTTTGGAGCACATTGAAGCTTTTGGTGACAGAGGAAATATCCTTGACAAAAACTAGAAAGAAAATTTCTGGCAAACTGCTTTCTAATTTGTGAACTCATCTCACAGAGTTACACCATTCTTTTCATGGATCAGTCTAGTAGCTCTGTTTTGGGGGAATTGAGAAGGGATTCTTTAGACTGCATGAAAGCCTATGGTGAAAAAGGAAACATCCTCAGATAAAAACTAGAAAGAAGCTTTCTGAGAAACTTCTTTGTGATGTGTGAATTCATCTCACTGAGTAGAATGATTCTTTTCTTTGGAGTAGTTTGATAAAACTGTTTTTGTGGAATCTGCAATAGGATATTTGGGAGTGCATTGAAGACTACGGTGACCAAGGAAATATCCTCAGACAAACAAACAAAAAGAACCTTTCTGAGAAACTGCTTTGTGATATGTGAATTCATCTCACAGATATACACCTTTCTTTTCATGGAGCAGTTTCCTAAGACTGTTTTCGTGGAATCTGCAAAGGGATATTCACCAGTGCAATGAGGCCTATGGTGAAAAAGGAAATATCTTCAGACCAAAATTAGAAAGAAGCTTTCTATGAAAAAGCTTTCTGATTTATGAATTCATCTCACAGATTTAAACGATTCTTTTCATGGAGTATTTTGGTAGCACTGTTTTTGGAGAATCTGAGAAGAGCTATTTTGTATTGCAATGAAGCCTATGGTGAGAAATGGAATATTGTCAGATAAAAACTAGATAGAAGCTTTCTGAGAAACTGTTTTGTGATGTGTGTATTCATCTCCCAGAGTAACATGATTCTTTTCTTAGAGCAGATTGCTAAAACTGTTTTTGTGGAATCTGCAAAGGGATATTTGGGAGCGCATTGAGGAATACAGTGAAAAAGAAAATATTCTCAGATAAAAACTAGAAAGAAGCTTTCTGAGAAACAGTTTTATGATGTGAGAATTCATCTCACAGATTTACACCTCACTTTTCATGAAGATGTTTATTAGCACTGTTTTTGGGTAATTTGAGAAGGGATATTTTGAATTGCATTGAAGCCTATGGTGACAAAGGAAATATCCTCAGATAAAAACTAGAAAGAAGCTTTCTGAGAAACTGCTTTGTGATATGTGAATTCATCTCACAGAGTTACAGAATTCTTTTCATAGATCAGTTTGATCACACTGTTCCTTTGAAATCTGCAATAGGATATTTGGGAGTGCATTGAAGCCAATGTTGACAAAGGAAATATACTCAGATAAAAACCAAAAAGAAGCTTTCTGAGAAACTGCTTTGTGATGTGTGAATTCATCTCACAGAGTTATATGTTTCTTTTCATGGGGCAGTTTGCTAACATGGTTTTCTTGGGGTCTGCAACGGGATGTTTCAGAGAACATTGAAGATATGGTGACAAAGGAAATATCCTTAGACAAAAACTAGAAAGAAGCTTACTGAGAAACTTCTTTGTGTTTTGTGATTTCATCTCACAGAGTCACATGATACTTTTCATGGAGGAATTTGGTAGTACTGTTTTTGGGGAATCTGAGAAGGGATATTTTGGATTGCTTTGAAGCCTTTGATGACAAAGAAAATATCCTCAGACAAAAACTAGAAAGAAGCCTTCTGAGGAAGTTCTTTGTGATCTGTGAATTCAACTCACAGAGGATCAACTTTGTGTTCATGGAGCAGTTTCCTATCACTGTTTTCATGGAATCTGCAAAGGGATACTTCAGAGTGCATTGAGGCCTATGGTTAAAAAGGAAATATCATCAGATAGAATCCAGAAAAAGGCTTTCTGAGAAACTGATTTGTGATGTGGATATTTTATTTTATTTTATTTTTCATTCTGAAAAGCAGTACTTTATTTCATGTGCAAATAAAAAATGATTTTCCCAGTGCTCTTTTAATTAATCTGGAGAAATACAAAATAAAATGTCATTAATGGTTTATATGGAGAAAGATTCATCCTAAAGGGTTCAGGTAGGTTGTCCATTTTGAATAAAGGTATATGAATTGGACTCAAATAACCAGTACCATCCACCTTTAATACCTACCATTAGCCCAGAACTCGGCTGGGAATGTTTCGGCCTCTACAAAATAAGTAACATGAATATAGACTACCCATACTCAGGGAGCTTCCAGACCAATTAAGGAGGTAAGAGGTGTTCATAGAATAATTACTAAGCTATAAACTTTGACTTTGAGTGTGAAAGAATTTTCATTAAGAGGAATTCACTTTGTCTAAAACTGTGGAGCAGATCTTCACAGAGGGTGGAACATGAGAGTCCAGGAAATGAATAAGAAATCTTTAGGGTTAGAGGATGGGAAACAGGAAGGCAAAACTGTGGGAACACAGCTATGGTTAAAGACTGAATGAGACATCCATTTTAAAAGTTTTTGTCTATAAACTGACTTCTACCAGAAGCTCTTTTGATTTTAAAATATCGAGCAGAATGTATAAAGTTAACTATGGAAAGTTAATAGGGCAACAGCAGGGTAGCCTTGTTTTACGCATTTCATTTATGGTCCCACTTGGGCTGCTGAAAAGGAGCTTGGTCCTGGGATGGGTGATGAACATCTATGGTTCATCTGCCTCTGACTGAATTCCAGAATCAAGCATGATTTTTAAAAACTACCCTCTTGCTTTGGATTCATTCATTCTTTTTCCTTCCATTCATCTTGAAAATTAAGAGTTGAGTATTGACATGTAATATGTGCTGACCCCTTTCCAGAATAAAGATGATATCTAATTTTTTTTTTTATATAGTTAGATTCAACTTTTCTAACTCAATGAAACCATTAGAAAGCTGTGCACCTGAAGTGTAGTATTTTAGTCATTCATGGAACTGTTTTCTTTTTTTTTTTTTTTGAGGACTATTATCTTTTTAATTTTTATTGTTTATTATACTTTAAGTTCTAGGGTACATGTGCACAACGTGCAGGTTTGTTACATATGTATACTTGTGCCATGTTGGTGTGCTGCACCCATCAACTCGTCAGCACACTCAACTCGTCATTTACATCAGGTTTAACTACCAATGACATCCCTCCCCTCTCCACCCTCCCCATAATAGGCCCTGGAGTGTGATGTTCCCCTTCCAGAGTCCAAGTGATCTCATTATTCAATTCCCACCTATGAGTTAGAACATGTGGTGTTTGGTTTTCTATTCTTGTGATTGCTTGCTGAGAAAGTTCTTTGTGATGTGTGAATTCATCACATAGAGTTATACCTTTCTTTCCATGGAGTGGTTTTCTAACACTGTTTTCATGTAATCTGCAAAGGGATATATGGGAGCACATTGAGGCCTATAGTGAAAAAGGAAATATCCTCAGGTAAAAACTAAAGAGAAGTTTTTTTTAGAAACTGCTTTGTGATGTGTGAATTCATCTCACAGTGTTACACTGTTCTTTTCATTGAGCAGTTTGCTAACACTGCTTTCATTGAATCTGCAAAGGGATATTTGGGAGCACATTGAGGCCTATAGTTAAAAAGGAAATGTCCTCAGTCAAAAACTAGAAACTTTCTGAGAAACTGCTTTATGATGTGTGAATTCATCAAACACAGTTGCACCATTCTTTTCATTTAGCAGTTTGCTAACACTGTTTTCGTGGAATCTGGAAAGGGATATATGGGAGTGCATTGACGCCTATGGTGAAAAAGGAAATATCCTCAAATAATAAGTAGAAAGAAGCTTCCTGAGAAACTCCTTTGTGATGTGTGAATTCATCTCACAGAGTTACACTGTTCTTTTCATTGAACAGTTTGCTAACACTATCTTCGTGGAATCTGCAAAGGGACATTTTGGAATGTATTCAAAATTTAGGTGACAAAGGAAATACCCTCATATAAGAACTAGAAAGACTGTTTCTGAGACACCACTTGTGATGTGTTAATTCATCTCACAGAGTTACACAATTCTTTTCATTTAGCAGTTTGGTAACACTGTTTTTGGGAAATCTGAGAAGGGATATTTCGGATCGCATTGAAGCCTATCTTAACAAAGGAAATAAAATCAGATAAAAACTAGAAAGAAGCGTTCTGAGAAAGTTCTTTGTGATGGTGCAATTCCTCTCAAAGAGTTAAATCTTTCTTTTCATGGAGACATTTGCTTAACTGTTTTCGTGGAAACTGCAAAGGGATATTGGGGAGCCCATTGAGCCCTATTTTGAAAAACTAAATATCCTCAGATAAAAACTAGAAAGAAAATTTCTGAGAAACTGCTTTGTGGTGTGTTAATTCATCTCACCATGTTACACTGTTCTTTTCACTGAGAGTTTGCTAACACTGTTTTCATGGAATCTGTAAAGGGATATCTGGGAGCACATTGGTGAAAAAGGGAATATCCTCACATCTAGTTTTTATATCTTCACATCTAGTTTTTATATCCTCATATAAAAACTAGAAAGAAGCTTTCTCAGAAAGAAGCTTTCTGAGAAACTGCTTTGTGATGTGTGAATTCAACTCACAGCGTTACACAGTTATTTTCTTTGAGCAGTTTCTTAACAGAGTTTTCGTGGAATCTGCAATGTTATATTTCAGCATGCATTGAAGCTTAAAGTGACAAAGGAAATGCCCTCATATAAACACTAGAAAGATGCTTTCAGATGAAATGCTTTCTGATATGCAAATTCTTGTCACAGAGTTACAAGATTCTTTTCATGGAGCAGTTTGGTAACACTGTTTTTGTCAATCTGAGCAGGGATATTTTGGATCGCTTTGAAGCCTACGGTGACAAAGGACATATCCTCAGATAAAAACCAGAAAGAATCTTTCTGAGAAACTGCTTTGTGATGTGTTAATTTATCTCACAGAGTTTCACGATTCTTTTCATGGAGCAGTTTGGTAAAACTGATTTTCTATAATCTGAGAAGGGATATTTCGGATCACAGTGAAGTCTATGGTGACACAGGAAATACCCTCAGATAAAAACTAGCAAGAAGCATTCTGAGAAAGCTCTTTGTGATGAGTGAATTCATCTCACAGAGTTACACCTCCTTTTCATGGAGCCGTTTGCTAACACTGCTTGTGTGGAATCTGCAAAGGGATATTTGGGAACGCATTGAGGCCTATGGTGAAAAACTAAATATCCTCATAAGTTTTCTGAGAAACTGCTTTGTGATGTGTGAATTCATTCCACAATGTAACACTCCTGTTTTCACTGAGCAGTTTGATAACACTATTTTCATGGGACCTGCAAAGGGATATTTGGGAGCACATTGAGCCCTTTGGTGAAATAGGAAATGTCCTCAGATAAAAACTAGAAAGAAGCTTCCTGAGAAACAGCTTTGTGATGTGTGAATTCATCTCACAGAGTTGCATGATTCTTTTCATAGAGAAGTTTGGTAAAACTGTTTTTTGGGAATCTGAGAAGGGTTATTTGAGATCGCATTGAAGCATATATTGGCAAAGGAAATACCCTCAGATAAAAACTAGAAAGAATCATTCTCAGAAATTTCTTTGTGACGTGTGAATTAATCTCATAGAGTTACACCTTCCTTTTCATGGAGCTGTTTGCTAGCACTCTTTTCGTGGAATCTGTAAGGGATATTTGGGAGCCCATTGAGGCCTACAGTGTAAAATTAAATATCCTCAGATTAAAACAGGAAAGACGCTTTCTGAGAAACTGCTTTGTGATGTGTGAATTCATCTCACAGAGTTACAAGATTCATTTCTTGGAGCAGTTTGCTAACACTGTTTTCACGGAATCTGCATTAGAATATTTGGCAGTGATTTGAAACATATGGTGACAAACGAAATATCCTCAGAGAAAAAGCAAAAGGAAGCTTTCTGAGAAATTGCTTTGTGATATGTGAATTCATCTCACACAGTTACATGATTCTTTTCATGGATCAGTTTGGTAGCATTGTTTTTGGAGGATCTGAAAAGGGATATTTCAGATTGCATCAAAGAGTATGGTGAAAATGGAAATAGCCTCAGTTAAAAACTAGAAAGAAGTTTTCTGAGAAACTGCTTTGTGATGTGTGAATTCATCTTACATAGTTACACTGTTCTTTTCATTGAGCATTTTGCTAACTGTTTTCTTGGAATCTGCAGTTGGATATTTTGAAGCACATTGAAACTTATGGTGGCAAAGGAATTATCCTCAGATAAAAACTAGGATGTTTCTGCAAAACCACGTTGTGATGTGTTAATTCATCTCAGAGTTACATGATACTTTTTATGGTTCAGTTTGGTAGTACTGTTTTTGGGGAATCTGAGAAGGGATATTTTGGATCACATTGAAGTCTGTGTTGTCAAAGTTAATTACCTCAGTTAAAAACTATAAAGAAGCTTTCTGAGAAAGTTGTTTGAGAAGTTTGAATTAATCTCACAGATTTACACCTTTCTTTTCATGGAGCAATTTGCTAACACCATTTTCGTGGAATCTGCAAAGGGATATTTGGGAGTGCATTGAGACCCATAGTAAAAAAGGAAACATCCTTACATAAAAACTAGAAAGAAGCTTTCTGAGAGACTTCTTTGTGAGGTGTGAATTCATCTCACAGAGTTACACTGTTCTTTTCATTGAACAGATTGCCAACACTGTTTTCTTGGAGTCTGCAATGGGATATTTCGGAGTACATTCATGCTTATGGTGACAAATTAAATAATATTATATAAAAACTAGAAAGCTTTCTGAGAATCTGCATTTTGATGTGTTAATTCATCCCACAGTGTTACACGATTCTTTTCATGGATCAGTTTACTAGCAGAGTTTTTGGGGAGTCTGAGAAGGGAAAATTTGGATCGCATTGAAGCCTATGGAGACAAAGGGAATATCCTCATACAAAAACTGGAAAGAAGCTTTCTGAGAAACTGCTTTGTGATGTGTTAATTCATGTCACAGAGTTACACGTTTCTTTTCTTGGAGCACTTTGCTATCACTGTTTTCGTGGAATCTGCTGAGGGATATGTGGGATACATTGAGCTCTATGGTGAAGAAGAAAATATCTTCAGATAAAAACTAGAAAGAAGCTTTCTGAGAAACTGCTTTGTGATGTGTGAATTCATCCAACAGAATTACACCATTCTTTTCATGGAGCAGTTTGGTAGCACTGCTTTTGGGGAGCTGAGAAGGGATACTTTGGATTGTATTGAAGTCTATCATGAAAAAGGAATTATCCTCAGATAAAAATTTAAAGGAAGCTTTCTGAGAAACTTTCTTGTAATGTGTGAATTCAACTCAAAAGGTTACGCCTTTCTATTCATGGAACAGTTTGTTGTCAGTCTTTTCACGTAATCTGCAAAGGGATATTTGGGAGTGCATTGAGGTCTATGGTGAAAAAGGAAATATCCTCAGGTAAAAATGAGAAAGAAGTTTTCTGAGAAACTGCTATATGGTGTGTTAATTCATCTCACGGAGTTACATGGTTCTTTTCATGAATCAGTTTGGTCTCACTGTTTTTGGGTAATCTGAGAAGGGATACTTTGGATTGCATTGACAAATATGGTAATGAAGGAAATATCCTCAGATAAAAACTAGAAAGAAGGTTTCTGATAAAGTTCTTTGTGATGTGTGAATTCATCTCACAGAGTTACACCTTTCTTTTCATGGAGCAGATTGCTAACACTGTTTTCATGGAATCTGCAAAGGGATATTTGGGAGTGTACTGTGGCATAGAATGAAAAGGGAAATATCCTCAGATAAAATCTAGAAAGAAAGTTTCTGAGCAACTGTTTTGTGTTGTGAGAATTCATCTCACAGAGTAACACTGTTATTTTCATTGAGCAGTTTGCTAACACCGTTTTCTTGAAATCTGCAATGGGATATTTTGGGGCACATTGAAGTTCATGGTGATGAAGGAAATATCCTCATATAAAAACTACAGGGAAGCATTCTGAGGAACTGTATTGTGGTGTGTTAATTCATCTCACAGAGTTCACGATTCTTTTCATCGAGCAGTTTGGTATCACTCTTTTTTTGAATCATGAAGGGATATTTTGGATCCCATTGAAGCCTATGGTGACTAAGGAAATATCCTCAGATAAAAATTAGAAAGAAGCTATCTGAGAAAGTTCTTTGTGATGTGTGAATTCATCTCACAGAGCTACACCTTTCTTTTAATGGAGCAGATTGATAACACAGTTTTCATTTCATCTGGAAAGGGATATTTGGGAGTCCATTGAGGCCTATAGTGAAAAAGAAAATATCCTCAGGCAAAACTAGAAAGAAGCTTTCTGCAAAACTGCTTTGTGATGTGTGAATTCATCTCACAGAGTTACACCATTCTTATTATTTTGCCATTCGATAACACTGTTTTCACAGAATCTGCAATAGGATATTTGGGAGCTCCTTGAAGCCTAGGATGACAAAGAAAATATTGTTAGAGAAACACGAAAAAGAAGCTTTCGGAGAAACTGCTTTGTGATCTGTGAATTTAACTCACAGAGTTACACTGTTCCTTTCATTGAGCAGTTTGCTAACACTGCCTTCTTGTAATCTGCAATGGGACATTTCGGAAGGCATTGAAGCTTATGATGAAAAAGGAAATAATCTCAGATGAAATCTGGAAAGAAGCTTTCTGAGAAATTGCTTTGTGATATGTGAATTCATATCAGAGTTACACGATACTTTTCATGGAATACTTTGTTAACACTGTTTTTGGGGAATCTGAGGAGGGATATTTTGAATCACAATGAAGCCTAGGGCGACAAAGGAAATATCCTCATATAAAAACTAGAAAGAAGCTTTCTGACAAAACACTGAGATGTGTTAATTTATCTCACAGCATTACACGATTCTTTTCATGGATCAGTCTTTTAGCACTGTTTTTGTGGAATCTGAGAAAGGATATTTTGGATCACATTGAAGCCTATGGTGACAAAGGAAATATCCTCAGACAAAAACAAAAAAGACGGTTTCTGGGAGTGTTCTTTGTGATGTGATAATTCTTCTCACAGAGCTACACCGTTCTTTTCATTGAGCAGTTTGATAACACATTTTCGTGGAATCTGCAATAGGACATTTGGGGGCACATTGAAGCCTATGGTGACAAAGGAAATATCCTCAGATAATAACTCAAAATAAGGTTCAGTGAAACTGCTGTGTGTTGGGTCAATTCATCGCACAGAGTTACAATGTTCTTTTCTGTGAGCAGTTTGCTAATACTGTTTTCTTTTAATCATCAATGGGATATTTTGGAGTGCAGTGAAGCTTTCGGTGACAAAGGAAATATCCTCAGACAAAAATTAGAAAGAAGCATTCTGAGAAACTTCTTTGTGATTTGTGAATTCATCTCACAGAGTTACACAATTCCTTTCATGGAGTAGTATGGTAGCACTCTTTTTGGGGAATCAGGGAAGGGATATTTTGGATTGCACTGAAGCCTGTGGTGACTAAGGAAATATCCTCAGATAAAAACTAGAAAGAAGCTTTCTGAGAAAGTTCTTTGTGATGTGTGAATTCATCTCATGGAGAAACACCTTTCTTTTCATGGAGCAGTTTGCTAACACAGTTTTTGTGGAATCTGCAAAGGGATATTTGCAACCACATTGAGGCCTATAGTGAAAAAGGAAATATCCTCATAGAAAAACGAGAAAGAAGCTTTCTGAGAAACTACTTAGTGATGTGTGAATTCATCTCATAGAGTTACACTGTAGTTTTCATTGAGCAGTTTGATAACACTGTTCTAGAATCTGCAATGGCATATTTTGAAGCACATTGAAGCCTACTCTTAAAAATTAAATATCCCCAGACAAAAACTTGAAACTTTCTGAGAAACTCTTTTGTGGTTTGTGAATTCATGTCACAGAGTTACATGATGCTTTCAATGGATCAGTTTGATAGCACTGTTTTTGGCGAATCTGAAAGGGATATTGTGGAACACATTGAAGCCTATGTTGACAAAGGAAATATCCTCAGATAAAAACGAGAAAGAATTATCTGAGATATTTCTTTGTGATATGTGAATTCATGTCACAGAGTTACACCTTTCTTTTCATTTAGCAGTTTGCTAACACTGGTTTCCTGGAATCTGCAAAGGGTTATTTGGGTTCTCACAGATTATATTGAGGCCTGCGGTGAAAAAGGAAATATCTTCTGATAACTTCTAGAAGGAAGCTTTCTGAGAAACTGCTTTGTGATGGGTGAATTCATTACTCAGTGCTAAACCATTCTTTTCTTTGAGCTACTTGAGAACACTGTTTTCGTGGAGTCTGCAATAGAATATTTTGGAGAGCATTGAAGTCCATGGTGATAAAGGAAATATCCACATAGAAAAAACAAAAAGAAGCTTTCTCAGAAACTGCTTTGTGATATGTCAATTCAACTCAGAGTTACCCTGTTGTTTTCATTGAGCAGTGTGCTAACGCAGTTTTCTTGGAATCTATGATGGGATGCTTTCGAACGCATTGAAACTTATTGTGAAAAAGTAAATATCCTCAGACAAAAACTAGAAAGAAACATTCTGAGAAACTACTTTTTGACTTGTGAATTCATCACACAGAGTTACACAATTCTTTTCATGGAATATTTTGATAGTTCTGTTTTTGGGTAATCTGAGAAGGGATATTTTGGATCACATTGAAGCCTATGGTGACAAAGGAAATATCCTCAGATAAAAAGTAGAAAGAAGTGTTCTGAGAAAGTTCCTTGTGGTGTGCAAATTCCTCTCACAGAGTTACACATTTCTTTTCATGAAGCAGTTTGCTAACACTGTTTTAATGGAATCTGAGAAGGTATACTTTGGATCTCATTGAGGCCTAAGTGACCAAGGAAATATCCTCAGATAAAAACTAGAAAGAAAATTTCTGAGAAAATTCTTTGAGATGTGTGAATTCATTTCACAGAGTTGCACCTTTCTTTTCATGGAGTAGTTTGCTAACAATGTTTTTGTGGAATCTGCAAAGGGATATTTGGGAGCCCATTCAGTCCTATAGTGAAGAAGGAAATATTCTCAGATTAAAAACTAGAAAGAAGCTACAGGGTTACACGATTATTTTCATGGATCAGTTTGGCAGCACTGTTTTGGGGAATCTGCGAAGGGATATTTTTATTTGCATTGAAGCTTTGGGTGAAAAACGACATATCCTGAAGTAATAACTATAAAGAAGCTTTCTGAGAGACTTCCTTGTGATGTGGGAATTCATCTCACAGTATTCCACTTTTCTTTTCAGGGATCTGTTTGCTAACACTCTTTTCGTGGAATCTGCAAAGGGATATTTGGGAGTGCATTGTGGACTATAGTGGAAAAGGCAATATCCTCACATAAAAATGGGAAAGAAGCTTTCTGAGAAACTGCTTTGTGATGTGTAAATTCATCTCACAGAGCTATGTTGTTATTTTCATTGAGCTGTTTGATAACACTTTTTTCATGGAATCTGCAGTAGAATATTTCGGAGTGCACTGAAGCCTATGGTGACAAAGGAAACATCCTCATATGAAAACCAAAAAGAAAGTTTCTGAGAAACTGCTTTGTGTTGTGTCAATTCATCTCGCAGAGTTACACTGTTCTTTTCACTGAGAAGATTGCTAACACTGTATCCTTGGAATCTGCAATGGGATATTTTGGAGCACATTGAAGCTTATGGTGACAAAGGAAATATCCTCAGACAAAAACTAGAAAGAAGCTTTCTGAGAAACTGTTTTGTGATGTGTGAATTCATCTTACAGAGGTACACAATTCTTTTCATGTATCAGTTTGATAGCACTGTTTTTGGGGAATCTGAGAAGGGATATTTTGGATCACATTGAGGCCTATGATGACAAATGGAATATCCTCATATAAAAATGAGAAAGAAGCTTTCTGAGAAACTGCTTTGAGATGTGTTAACATCTCACAGCGTTACATGAGAGTTTTCATGGATAAGTGTGTTAGCGCTGTTTTCATGGAATTTGAGAAAGGATATTTTGGATTGCATAGAACTCCATGGTGAAAAGGAAAATTTCCTCAGATAAAAACTAGAAAGATTGCTTCTGAGAAAGTTTTATGTGCTGTGTGAATTCATCTCACAGAGTTACACCTTTCTTTTCATGGGGCAGTTTGCTAACAGAGTTTTCATGGAATCTGCAAAGGGATATTTGGGAGCACATTGAGGCCTACAGTGAAAAAATAAATATCCTCAGATAAAAACAAGGAAAAAGCTTTCTGAGAACCTGCTTTGTGATTTGTGAATTCATCCCACACAGTTACACCGTTCTTTTCATTGAGCAGTTTGATAACACTGTTATCATAGAATAAGCAAAATGATATTTGGGAGCACCTTGAAGCCTATGGTGACAAAGGAATTATCCTCAGATAAAAACCAAAAAGAAGCTTTATGAGAAACTGCTTTGAGATGTGTGAATTCATCTCACTGAGTTACACTGTCCTTTTCATTGAGCAGTTTGCTAGCACTGTTTTCTTGGAATCCACAATGGCATATTTCAGAGTGCATTGAAGCTTATTGTGAGAAAGGAAACATCCTCATATAAAAACTAGAAAGAAGCTTTTTGAGAAACTGCTTTGTGATGTGCTAATTATTCTCACAGAGTTACATGATTCTGTTCATGGATCAGCTTGGTTGCACTGTTTTTGAGCAATCTGAGAGGGGATACTTTTGATTGCATTGAAGCCTATGGTGACTAAGGAAATATCCTCAGATAAAAACTAGAAAGAATCTTTTTGAGACCGTTATTTGTGATGTGTGAAATTATCTCATAGAGTTAAACCTTTGTTTTCATGGGGCAGTTTGCTAACAGTTTTCATGGAATCTGCAAAGGGATATTTGGGAGTGCTTTGAGGCTTATAGTGAAAAAGGAAATATCCTCAGATAAAAGCTATAAAGACGCTTTCTGAGAAATTGTTTTGTGATGTATGAATTCATCTCACAGAGTTGTACCATTCTTTTCATTGTGCAGGTTGATAACACTGTTTTCGTGGAGTCTGCAACAGGATATTTGGGATCGCATTATAGTCTATGCTGACAAAGGAAATATCCTCATAGAAAAACCAAAAAGAAGTTTTCTGAGAAATGGCTTTGTGTTGTGTGAATTCGAGTCATAGTTACACTGTTCTTTTCATTGAGCAGTTTGCTTACACTATTTTCTTGGATTCTGAATTGGCATATGTCAGAGAACAATGACTCTTATTGTAAAAAAGGATATATCCTCATACAAACCTAGAAAGAAGCTTTCTGAGTCTTCTTTGTGATGCGTAATATCATGTCAGAGAGTTACACTGTTCTTTTCATTGAACAGTTTGCTAACACTGCTTTCTTGGAATCTGCAATGGGATATTTTGGAGTGCATTGAACTTTATGGTGACAAAGGAAATATCCTCATATAAAAACTAGAAAGAAACTTTTTGAGAAACCATTTTTTGATGGGTTAATTCATCTCACAGAGTTACACGACTGTTTTCATGGATCAGTTTGGTAGTACTGTTTTTGGGTAAACTGAGAAGGGATATTTTGGATGGCATTGAAAAATATGGCGACCAAGGAAATATCCTCAGATTAAAACTAGAAAGAAGCTTTCTGAGAAAGTTCTTCATGATGTGAGAAATCATATCATCGAGTTACAATTTTCTTTTCATGGAGCAGTTGGCTAGCACTGTTTTCATGGAATCTGCAAAGGGATATTTAGGAGCACATTGAGGCTTATTTTGAAAAAGGGCATATTCTCCATTAAAAACTTGAAAGAAGCTTTCTGAGAAACTGCTTTGTGATGTGTAAATTCATCTCTTAGAGTTACACAGTTGTTTTCATTGAACAATTTGTTCACACTGTTTTCTTGGAATATGCAATGGGATATTTCAGAGCGCATTGAAGCCTATGGTGACAAAGGAAATATAATCAGATGAAAACCAAAAGGAAGTCTGTTGAGAAACTGCTTTGTGTTGTGTCAATTTATCTCACAGAGTTACACGGTTCTTTTCATTGAGCAGTTTGCAAACACTGTTTTCTTGGAATCTGCAATGGTATATTTCAGATTGCATTGAAACTTATGGTGACAAAGGAAATATCCTCTGACAAAAACAAGAAAGAATCTTTCTGATAAACTGCTTTGTGATTTGTGAATTCATCTCAGAGTTATGCGATTTTTTTCATGTAGCTGTTTGGTAGCACTGTTTTCGGGGAATCTAAGAAGGGATATTTTGCATTGCATTGAAGCCTATGCTGACAAAGCAATTATCCTCAGATAAAAGCTGGAAAAAAGCTTTCTGAGAAAGTTCTTCATGATGTGTGAATTCACCTAACAGACTTACACCGTTCTTTTCATGGAGCAGTTTTGTATCACTGTTTTATGGAATATGCAAAGGGATATTTGGAAGCGCATTGAGACCTAGTGTTAAAAAGGAAATATCCTCACATAAAAACTAGAAAGAAGCATTCAGAGAAACTTCTTTGAGATGTGTGGATTCATCTCCCAGAGTTACAACTTTCTTTTCATGGAACAGTTTGCTAACACTGTTTTCGTGGAATCTGCAAAGGGATATTTGGGCATGCATTGCAGCCTATGTGGATAAAGGAAATATCCTCATAGAAAAAATTGAAAGAAGATTTCTGAGAAACTGCTTTGTGATGTGTGAAATCAAGTCACAGAGTTACATTGTTGTTTTCATTGAGCAGTTGCTAACACTGTTTTCTTGGAATCTGCAATGGCATATTTGGGAGTGCATTGAAGCTTATTGTAAAAAAGGAAATATCCTCAGACAAAAACTAAAAATAAGCTTTCTGAGAATCTGCCTTGTGATGTGTCAATACATCTCACAGAGTGTTACACTGTTTTTTCATTGATCAGTTTGCTATAGTGTTTTCTTGGAATCTGCAATGGGATATTTTGGAGTACATTGAAGCTCGTGGTGACAAAGGAAATATCCTCATATAAAAAGAGAAAGAAACTTCCTGAGAAATCGCTTTGTGATGTATTAATTCATCTCACTGAGTTACATGATGGTTTCCTTGGATCACTTTGGTAGCACTGTTTTTGGGGAACCTGAGAAGGGACATTTTGGATCACCTTGAATCCTGTGCTGACAAAGGAACTATTTTCAGATACAAACTAGAAAGAAGATATCTGAGAAACTGCTTTGTGATGTGTGAATTCATGTCACAGAGTTACACTGTTCTTTTCATTGAGCAGTTTGCTCACCCTGTTTTCTTGGAATCTGCAATGGGATATTTCAGAGTGCTTTGAAGCTTATGGTTACAAATAAATATCCTCATAAAAAATAGAAGGAATCTCGCTGAGAAACTGCTCTGTGATGTGTTAATTCGTATCACAAGGTTACATGATTCTTTTCATGGATCAGTTTAGTGATGTGTGAATTTATTTCACAGAGTCAGTCACACCTTTCTGTTCATTTAGCAGTTTGCTAACAGTGTTTTTGTGGAATCTGCAAAGGGATATTTGGGAGTGCATTGAAGTCTATATTGAAAAAGGAAATATCCTCAGATAAAACCAGAAAGAAGCTTTCTGAGAAAGGTCTTTCTGATGTGTGAATTTATCTCACAGAGTTACACCTTTTCAATCATGCAGCAGGTGGCTTTCACAGTTTTAATTTAATCTGCAACGGGATATTTGGGAGTGCATTTAGGCCTATAGTGAAAAAGAAAAAATCTTCAGATAAAAACTACAGAGAATCTTTCTGAGAAACTGCTTTGTGATGTTTGAATTCATCTCATAGAGATACACCACTCTTTTCGTTGAGCAGTTTGATAACACTGTTTTTGTGGAATCTGCAAAGTTATATTTGGCAGCACATTGTGGAATATAATAAATAAGGAAATATCCTCAGGTAAAAACTACAAAGAAACTTTCTTCAATACTGCTTTGTGATGTGTGAATTCATCTCACAGAGTTACAGCATTCTTTTCATTGAGCAGTTTGCTAATACTCTTTTCATGGAAACTACAAAGTGATACTTGGGATCTCATTGAGGTCTATAGTGAAAAAAAATATCCTCAGATGAAAACTAGAAAGAAGTTTTCTGTGAAAATGCTTTGAGGAGTGTGAATTCATCTCACAGAGTTACACTGTTCTTTTTATTTATAAGTCTGCTAAAATTGTTTTCTTGGAATCTGCAAAGGGATAATTCGGAGCTCATTGAAGCTTATGGTGAACAAGTAAATATCCTCAGACAAACACTAGAGAAGCTTTCTGAGAAACTGCTTTGTGATTTGTGAATTCATCACACAGTGTTACACGACTCTTCTCATGGATCAGTTTGATAGCACTGGTTTTGGGGTATCTGAGAAGGGATATTTTGGATCTCAATGAAGCCTACGATGACTGGAGAAATATCCTCAGATAAAAACTATAAAGAAGCTTTCTGAGAAAGTTCTTTGTGATGTGTAAATTCATCTCACAGTTTTACAGTTTTCTTTTCATGGAGAAGTTTGCTAACACTGTTTTTGTAGAATCTGCAAATGGACATTTGGGAGTGCATTGATGCCTACAGTGAATAAGGAAATATTCTCATAGAAAAACTAGAAAGAAGTTTGCGGAGAATCAGCTATCTGATGCTTGAATTCAACGCACAGTTTCACTGTTGTTTTCATGGAGCAGTTTTCTAACACTGTTTTCTTGGAATCTACAATGGCATATTTCGGAGTGCATTGAAGCTTAATGTGAAAAAAGAAATATGCTTAGACAAAAACTAGAAAGAAACTATCAGAGAAACTGCTTTGTGATGTGTGAATTCATGTCAGAGAATTATATTGTTCTTTTCATTGAGCAGTTTGCTAGCACTGTTTTCTTGGAATCTGCAATGGGATATTTCAGAACATTGAAGCTTATGGTGACATCAGAAATATCCTCTTATAAAAACTAGAAGGAAGCTTTATGAGAAATTGTTTTGTGTTGTGTTAATTCATGTGACAGAGTTACACGATTGTTTTCATGGATCAGTTTTGTAGCACTGATATTGGGGAATCTAAGAAGGGATATTTTGGATCTCATTGAAGCCTGTGGTGACTGAGGACATATCCACAGAGAAAACCTAGAAAGAAGCAATCTGAGAAAGTTCTTTGTAGTGTGTGAATTCATCTCACAGAGTTACACCTTTCTTTTCATGGGAAAGTTTGTTAACACACTTCTTGTGGAATCTGCAAAGGGATATTTGGGAATGCATTGAGGCCTATAGTGAAAAAGGAAATATCCTCATAGAAAAACCAAAAAGAAGCTTTCTGAGAAGCTGCTTTGTGATGTAAGAATTCAATTCACAGAGTTACCCTCTTCCTTTCACTGAGGAGTTTGTTAAAACTGTTTTCTTGGAATATGCAATGAGATTTTCCGGAGCACATTCAAATTTGTGGTGAAAAAGGAAATATAATCAGACAAAAACTAGAAAGATATTTTCTGAGAAACTGCTTTGTGATTTGTGAATTCATCTCAGTGAGTTTCACGATTGTTTTCATGGATCAGTTTGATAGCACTGTTTTGGGGGAATCTGAGAAGGGATATTTTGGATATCATTGAAGTCTATGGTGACTAATGAAACATCCTCAGATAAAAACTGGAAAGACGCTTTCTGAGAAACAGCTTTGTGATGTGTGAATTCACCTCACAGAGTCACACCACTGTTTTCATGGAGCAGTTTCGTAGCACTGTTTTTGGGGAATCTGATAAGGGATACTTTAAAAAGCATTTAAGCTTATGGTGACAAAGGAAATATCCTAAGATAAAAATTGAAAGAAGCTTTCTGAGAAAGTTCTTCATGATGTGTGAATTCATCTCACAGAGTTACAACTTTCCTTTCATGGAGAAGTTTGCTAACACTGTTTTCGTGGAATCTGAAATAGGATACTTGGGAGCACATTGAAGACTGTGGTGACTGGGGAAGTATCCTCCGAGAAAAACCAAAAAGAATCTTTCTGAGAAACTGCTTTGTGATGTGTGAATTTATCTCACAGATTTACACTTTTTCTTTCCTGGAACTGTTTGCTAATACTATTTTCATGGAATCTGAAAAGGGATATTTGTGAGTGCATTGAAGAATAAGTTGAAAAAGAAAATATACTCATACAAAAACTAGAAAGAAGGTTTCTGTGAAACTGCTTTGTGATGTGTCTATTCATCTCACAGAGTTAAACCATTCTCTTCATTGAAAAGTTTGCTAACACTTTTCTTGTGGAATCTGCAATGGGATATTCCAGAGCACAATGAGGAATATGGAGAAAAAGAAAATATCCTCAGATAAATACTAGAAAGAAGCTGTCTGAGAAACAGCTTTGTGATGTGTGAATTCATCTCACATAGTTACACCATTCTTTTCAATGAGCAGTTTGGCAGCACTGTTTTTGGGGAATCTGAGAAGGGATATTTTGCATGTAATGGAAGCCTAGGGTGACAAAGCAAATATCTTCAAATAAAAACTAGAAAGAAGCTTTCTCAGAAACTTCTTTGTGATGTGTATATTCACCTCACAGAGTATCACCTTTCTCTTCATGGAGTAGATTGCTAACACAGTTTTCATGGAATCTGCAAAGGGATGTTTGGGAGTGCATTGAGGCCTATGGTGAAAAAGGAAATATCCTCAGAGAAAAAGTAGAAAGAAACTTTCTGAGAAACTGCTTTGTGATGTGTGAATTCATCTTACAGATTTACACTGTTCATTTCATTGAACCGTTTGCTAACACTGTTTTCCTGGAGTCTACAATGGAATATTTTGGATCGCATTGAAGCTTATGGTGACTAAGGAAATATCCTCATCTAAAAACTAGAAAGAAACTTTCTGAGTAACCACTTTGTGATGTGTTAATCCATCTCACAGAGTTACATGATTCTTTTCATAGATTAGGTTTTGGGGAATCTGAAAAGGGATATTTTGGTTTACATTGAAGCCTATGGTTACAAAGGAGATATCCTCAGATAAAAACCAGAAAGAACCATTCTGAGAAAGATCTTTGTGATGTTTGAATTCATGTCACAAATTTACACCTTTCCATTCATGAAGGCTTTTGCTAACACTGTTTTCATGAATCTGCGAAGGGATATTTGAGAGGGCATTGAGGCCTATAGTGAAAAAGGAAATATACCAAGATAAAAACTAGAAAGAAAATTTCCGAGAAATTGCTTTGTGATGTGTGAATTCATCTTACAGAGATACACTGTTCTTTTCATTGAGCAGATTGATAACACTGTTTTTGTGAAATCTGCAATAGGATATTTGAGAGCGCATTGAAACCTGTGGTGACAAAGGAAATATCCTTAGTTAAAAACCAAAAAGAAGCTTTCTAAGAAACTGCTTGTGTTGTGTCAATTCACGTCAGAGAGTTACGTCTTTGTTTCCATGGAGCAGTTTGCTAACATTATTTTCGTGGAATCTACTATAGGATATTTGGGAACACATTGAAACCTATGGTGACTAAGGATATATCCTCAGAGAAAAAGTAGAGTCTTTTGTAGAAACTGCTTTGTGATATGTGAATTCATCTCACAGATTTACACTTTTCTTTCATGGAGCAGTTTGCTAATACTATTTTCATGGAATCTGAAAAGGGATATTTGCGAATGCATTGAGGAATATCTTGAAAAAGGAAATATACACATATAAACACTAGAAAGAGCTTTCCGTGAAACTGCTTTGTGATGTGTCAATTCATCTCACAGAATTACACCATTCTTTTCATTGAGAAGTTTGCTATCACTTTTTTCATGGAATCTGTAATGGGATATTCCAGAGTGCATTGAGGAATATGGAGAAGAAGGAAATATCCTCAGATATATACCAGAAAGAAGCTGCCCGAGAAACTGCTTTGTGATGTGTAAATTCATCTCACATAGTTACACCATTCTTTTCATGGAGCAGTTTCACAGCACTGTTTTTGGGGAATCTGAGAAGGGATACTTTAGATCACACTGAAGCCTAGGGAGACAAAGGAAATACCTTCAGATAAAAATTAGAAAGAAGCTTTCTCAGAAACTTCTTTGTGATGCGTGTATTCACCTCAGAGAGTATCACCTTTCTGTTCATGTAACAGATTTCTAACACAGTTTTCATGGAATCTGCAAAGGGATGTTCAGGAGTACATTGAGGTCTGTGGTGAAAAAGGAAATATCCTCAGAGAAAAAGTATAAAGAAGCTTTATGAGAAATTGCTTTGTGATGTGTGAATTCATCTTACAGATTTACACTGTTCATTTCATTGAGCCGTTTGCTAACACTGTTTTCCTGGAGGCTACAATGGGATATTTTGGAGCACATTGAAGCTTATGGTGACCAAGGAAATATCCTCATATAAAAACTAGAAAGAAACTTTCTGAGTAACTGCTTTGTGATATGTTAATTCATCTCACAGTGTTACACGATTCTTTTCATGAATCAGTTTTGTAACACTGTTTTTGGGGAATCTGAGAAAGGATATTTTGGATCACATTGAAGCCTATGGTGACAAGGAGGTAAACTCAGATAAAAACTAGAAAGAATCTTTCTGAGAGAGTTCTTTGTGATGTTTGAATTCACGTCACAGATTTACACCTTTCTATTCATGAAGCCATTTGCTAACACTGTTTTCTTTGAATCTGCCAAGGGATATTTGAGAGCACATTGAGGCCTATAGTGAAAAAGAAAATATCCTCAGATAAAAACTAGAAAGAAGATTTCTGAGAAACTGCTTTGTGATGTGTGAATTCATCTTACAGAGTTACACCCTTCTTTTCATTGAGCAGTTTGATAGTACTGTTTTGTAGAATCTACAATAGGATATTTGAGAGTGCATTGAAGCCTATGGTGGAAAGGAAATATCCTCTGTTAAAAAAGAAAAAGAATCTTTCTATGAAACTGCTTTGTGTTGTGTCAATTCACCTCACAGAGTTACACCTTCTTTTAATGGTGCAGTTTGCTAACACTGTTTTTTTTTGGAATCTGTAAAGGGATTTTTGGAAGCAATTTGATGCCTATGGTGGAAAAGCAATTATCCTCAGATAAAAAGTGACAGAAGCTTTCTGAGAAACTGCTTTGTGATGCGTGAATTCATCTTACAGAGTTACACTGTTCTTTTCATTGAGCAGCTTGCTAAAACTGTTTTCTTGGAATCTGCAATAGGATATTTCAGAGTGCACTGAAGCTTTTGGTGAGAAAGGAAATATCCTCACATAAAAACTGGAAATAATCTGTCTGAGAAATCACTTTGTCATGTGTTAATTCATTTCACAGAGTTACACGATTCTTTTCATGAATCAGTTTGGGAACACTCTTGTTCGTGAATCTAAGAAGGGATATTTGGGATCGCATTGAAGCCTGTGTTGACAAAGGAAATATCCTCAGATAAAAACTAGAAAGGATCTTTCTGAGAAAGTTCTTTGTGATGTGTGAATTCATCTCACAGTGTTACACATTTCTTTTCATGGAATAGTTTGCTAACACTGTTTTTGTGGAATCTGCAAAGGGATATTTGGGAGTGCATGGAGGATTATGGTGATAAAGGAAATAACCTCTGATAAAAACCAAAAAGAAGATCTCTGTGAAACTGCTTTGTGATGTGTGAATTCATCTCACAAAGTTACACTGTTCTTTTCATTGAGAAGTTTGCTAACACTTTTTGTGTATAATCTGCAGAGGGATATTCGTGAGTGCATTGAGGCCTATGGTGAAAAATAAAATATCCTCAGACAAAAAAATAGAAAGAAGCTTTCTGACAACCTACTATAGGGTTTGTTAATTGATCTCATAGAGTTACACAATTCTTTTCATGGAGTAGTTTGGTAGCACATTTTTTTGGGAAATCTAAAGAGGGATATTTGGATCGCATTGAAGCCTGTGGTGAAAATGAATTATCCTCATATAAAAACTAGAAAGAAGCTCTCTGAAAAACCTCTTTGTGATGTGTGTTTTCAATTCACAGAATTACACGAGTCTTTTCATGGATCAATTTGGTAGCACAGTTTTTGGGGAATTTGAGAAGGGATATTTTGGATTGTATTGAAGCCTATGGTGACAAGGGAAATATCCTCAGATAATAACTACAAAGGATCTTTCTGAGAAAGTACTTTCTGATGTGTGAATTCATCTCTCAGAGTTACACCTATCTTTTCATGGAGCAGTTTGCTAAGTGTTTTCAAGGAATCTGCAAAGCGATATTTGGGAGTGCATGGAGGATTATGGTGAAAAAGGAAATGTCCCCTGATAAAAACCAAAAAGAAGATTTCTGTTAAACTGCTTTGTGATGTGTGAATTCAACTCACAGTGTCACATTGTTGTTTTCCTTGAACAGTTTGCGAACACTGTTTTTGTGCCATCTGCAAAGGGATATTTGAGAGTGCATTAAGGCCTGTAGTGCAAAAGGAAATAACCTCAGACACAAGCTAGAAAGAAGGCTTCTGAGAAACTGCTTTGTGATGTGTGAATTCATCTCACAGAGTTACACCGTTCTTTTCATTGAGCTGTTTGATAACACTGTTTTCGTGGAATCTGCAATAGGATATATGGGAGCCCATTGAAGCCTAAGTTTACAAAGGCAACATCCTCAGACAAAAAACAAAAAGAAACTTTCTGAGAAACGGCTTTATGATGTGTGAGTTCATCTCACAAAGTTACACTGTTCTTTTCATTGATCAGTTTGCTAATACTGTTTTCTTGGAATCTGCAAGGGGATATTTCGGAGAGCATTGAAGCTTATGGTGACAAAGGAAATATCCTCAGACAAAAACTAGATAGAAATTATATGAAAAACTCCTTTTTATTTGTGAATTAATCTCACAGGGTTACACTGTTCTTTTCATTGAGCTGTTTGATGACACTCTTTTCACAAAATCTACAAAGGGATACTTGGGAGCACATTGAGGCCTATGATGACAAAGGAAATATCCTCAGATAAATACTAGGAAGAAGCTTTCTGAGACACTGCTTTGTGATGTGTGAATTCTAGTCACAGATTTACATGATTCTTTTCTTGCAGCAGTTTGCTAACACTGTTTTCGAGGAATCTACAATAGTATACTTGGGAACTCATTGAAGTCTACGGTGACAAAGGAAATATCCTCAGACAGAAACCAAAAAGAAGCTTTATAAGAAACTGCTTTGTGATAGGTGAATTCGTCTCACAGATTTTCACCTTTCTTTTCATGCAGCCCAGTTTCCTCACACCATTTTTGTGGAATCTGCAAAAGTGTATTCACGAGCAAATTGAGGCCTATGGTGAAAAAGGAAATATCCTCAGACAAAAGCTAGAAAGAAGCTTTCTGAGAAACTGCATTGTGCTTTGTGAATTTGTCATACAGAGTTACACGATTCTTTTCATGGACAAGTTTGTTATCACTGTTTTTGGGGAATCTGAGAAGAAATATTTTGGATCACATTGAAGTTTATGGTGACAAAGGAAATATCCAAAGATAAAAATTCGATAGAAGCTTTCAGAGAAACTGCTTTGTGATGGGTGAATTCATCTCACAGAGTTACTCCATTCTTTTCCTACAGCTGTTTGCTAATACTGTTTTCGTGGAATGTGCATTAGGATAATTGAGAGCACATTGAAGCCTATGTTGACAGAGGAAATATCCTCAGGTAAAAAATATAAAGAAATTTTCTGAGAAACCACTTTGTGATTTTGAATTCTTCTCACAGAGTTACATGATTCTTTTCATTGATCAGTTTCGTAGCCCTGTTTTGGTAATTTGAGAAGGGATATTTTGGATAACATTGAAGCCTATGGTGACAAAGGAAATATCCTCAGATAAAAACTAGGAAGAAGCTTTCTGAGAAACTTCTTTGTGATTTGAGAATTCATCTCACAGAGTTACACGTTTCTTTCCATTGAACAGTTTGGTAACACTGTTGTTGTAGAATCTGCAAAGGGTATTTGGGAGCGCATTGAGGCCTATGACGAAAATGGAATTATCCTCTACTAAAATGTATAAAGAAAGCTTCTGAGAAACTGCTTTTTGATGTGTCAATTCATCTCACAGTTTTACACTGCTCTTTTCATGGAGCAGTTTGCTAACACTGTTTTCTTGGAAACTGCATTGGGATAATTCAGAGCTCAATGAAGCTTATGGTGACAAAGGAAATGGCCTCAGATAAAAAGTAGGAGAAGCTTTCTGAGAAACTGTTTTGGGATGTGTGAATTCATCTCAAATAATTACATGATTCTTTTCATAGATCAGTTTGGTAGCACTGTTTTGGGGTATCTGAGAAGGGATATTTTGGATGACATTGAAGAATATTATGACAAAAAAAGTACAGTCTGATTAAAACTAGAGAGAAGGTTTCTGAGAAACTACTTTGTGATGTGTGGATTCATCTCAAAATGTTACACCTTTCTTTTCATGGAGCACTTTACTAACACTGTTTTCATGGAATATCCAACAGGATATTTGTGAGTGCATTGAAGCCTATGGTGACAAAGGAAAGTGTTTTGTGATGCATGAATTCATCTCAGAGGGTTTCACTGTTCTTTTTATTGAGCAGTTTGTAACACTCTTTTCTATGAATCTGCAATGGTATTTCTCATAGCACATTGAAGCTCATGGTGTCATAGAAAATACGCTCACAGAAAAGGTAGGAAGAAGCATTCTTAGAAATCGCTTTGTGATGTGTTAATTCATCTCACAGAGTTACACGACTCTTTTCATGGATCAGTTTGGTAGCACAGTTTCTGGGGAATCTGAGAAAGGATATTTTGGATTGCATTGAAGCCTATGTTGACAAAGTAAATAACCTCAGATAAAAACTAGAATGAAGGTTTCTGAGAAAGTTTTCTGTGATGTGTGAATTCATCTCACAGAGTTACACATTTCTTTTCATCGAGCAGATTCTTAGTACTGATTTTGAGGAAAGTGAGAAGGGATATTTTGGTTGGCATTGAAGCTGATGGTGACAAAGGAAACACCTCAGATAAAAATTAGACAGAAGCTTTCAGAGAAACTGCTTTGTGATGTGTGAATTCATCCCAGAGTTACACCTATCTTTCCATGGAGTCATTTGCTAACACTATTTTCGTGGAATCTCCAAAGGTATATTTAGGAGGACATTGAGGCCTATACTGAATAAAAAAATCCTCAGATAAAAACTAGAAAGAAGCTTTCTGAGAAACTGCTTTGTGATGTGTGAATTCATCTCACGGAACAATTTTTTTCATGGATCACTTTGATAGCACTGTTTTGGGAGAATTGAGAAGGGATATTTGGGATCACATAGAACCCTACAGTGAAAAAGGAAATATCCTCAGATAAAAACTGGAAAGAATCTTTCTGAGAAACTTCTTTGTGATGTGTGAACTCATCTCACAGAGTTACACCGTTCTTTTCATTGAGCAGCTTGTGAAAACTCTTTTTGTGGTATCTACAAAGGGATATTTGGGAGCACATTGAGGTCTCTGGTGAAAAAAGGAAATATCCTCAGATAAAACTAGAAAGAAACTTTCTGAGAAACTGCTTTGTAATGAGTGAATTCATTTCACAGATCTGCTCTGTGCTTTTCAATGAGCAGTTTGCTAACAATGTTTTCTTGGAATCTGCAATGGGATATTTCAGAGTGCATTGAAGCTTATGGTGACAAAGGAAATATCCTTATATATAAACTAGAAAGAAGTTTTCTGAGAAACTGCTTTGTGATGTGTGAATTCATCTCTCAGAGTTACACTGTTCTTTTCATTGAGCAGTTTGCTACCACTGTTTTCTTGGATTCTGCAATGGGATATTTCAGAGCACATTGAAACTTATTTTGACAAAGGAAATATCTTCAGACAAAAACTAGAAAGAAAGTTTCTGACAAACATCTTTGTGACGTGTGAGTTCATCTCACAGAGTTACACCACAGTTTTCATGGAGAAGTTTGGTAGCACTGTTTTTGGGGAATCTGAGAAGGGATATTTTGAATCATCTTGAAGCCTATGGTGACAAAGAAAATATCTTCAGATAAAAACTAGAAAGAAGCTTTCTAAGAAACTTCTTTGTGATGTGTGAATCCATATCACAATGGTACACCATTCTCTTCATGTAGCAGTTTTCTAATACTGTTTTCGTGGAACCTGCAAAGGGATATTTGGGAGCGCATTGAGGACTCCAGAGAAAAATGAAATAACCTCAGACAAATCTAGAAATAAATTGTATGAGAAACTGCTTTGTGATGTGGGAATTCATCTCACAGAGTTACACCATATTTTTCACTGGGCAGTCTGATAACAGTGGTTTTGTGGAATCTATAATAGGATACTTGGGAGCACATTGAAGCCTATGGTGACTAAGGATATATCCTCAGATAAAAACCGAAAAGAAGCTTTCTGAGAAACAGCTTTGTGATATGTGAATTCATTTCACAGAGTTACACTGTTCTTTTCATAGAGAAGTTTGCTAACACTGTTTTCATGGAATCTCCAAAGGGATATTTGGGAGCTCATTGAGACCTGTAGTGAAAAAGGAAATATCCTCAGATACAAACTAGAAAGAAGCTTTCTGAGAAATTGTTTTGTGATGTGTGAATTCACCACACAGAGTTACACCATTATTTTCATTGAGCTGTTTGATAATACTGTTTTCGTGGAATGTGCAATAGGATATTTTGGAGGGCGTTGAAGCCTCTAGTGAAAAATGAAATATCCTCAGGTAAAAAGCAAAAGGAAGCTTTCTGAGAAACTTCTTTGTGATGTTTGAATTCATCTCACAGACTTACACTGTTCTTCTCATTTAGCAGTTTGGTAACACTGTTTTCTTGGAATCTGCAATGGGATATTTTTGCGTGCACAGAAGCTTATGGTGACAAAGGAAATATCCTCATATAAAAAATAGAAGGAAGTTTTCTGAGAAACTGCTTTGTGATGAGTTAACTTATCTGAAAGAGTTACATGATTCTTTTCATTTAGAAGTTTGTTTGCACTGTTTTTGGGGAATCTGAGAAGGGATATTTGGGATCACCTTGAAGCCTATATTGACAAAGTAAATATCCTCAGATAAAAACTAGAAAAAAGCTTTCTGAGAAAGTTCTTTGTGATTTGTGAATTCACCTAATAGACTTACACTGTTCTTTATATTGAGCAGTTTGATAACCCTGTTTTCATGAAATCTACAACAGGATATTTGGGAGCACATTGAATCCTTTGGTGACAAAGGAAATATCCTCAGATAATAAACTAAAAAGAAGCTTTCTGAGAGATTGCTTTGGGATGTGTGAATTGATATCACAGAGTCACACTTTTCTTTTCATTGAGAAGTTTACTAACACTGTTTTCTTGGAATCTGGAATAGGATATTTGGGAGCACATTGAAACCTATAGTGACAAAGAAATATCCTTAGATAAAAATGGAAAAGATGCTTTTTGAGAAACTGCTTTGTGATGTGTGAATTCAAGTCACAGAGTTATACTGTTCTTTTCAATGAGCAGTTTGACAACACTGTTTTCATGGAATATGCAATAGGAAATTTGTTAACGCATTGAAGCCTATGGTGACAAAGGAAATGGATAAAAACTAGAAGGAAGCTATCTAAGAAATTGCTTTGTGACGTGTGAATTCATTTCCCAGAGTGACTCTGTATTGCTCATTGGGCAGTTTGCTGAAACTCTTTTCTTAGAATCTGCAATGGGATATTTCAGAGCGCATTGAAGCTTATGCTCACAAAGGAAGTATTCTCAGATAAAAACCAGAAAGAAGCTATCTGAGGTATTTATTTGTGATGTGTGAATTCAACTAACAGAGGTTCAGCTTTCTTTTCTTGGAGTAGTTTGCTAGCACTGTCTTCAGGTAATCTGCAAAGGGATGTTTAAGAGTGCATTGAAGCCTATGGTGAAAAAGTACATATCCTCAGATAAAAACCAAAAAGAAACTTTCAGAGAGATTGCTTTGTGATGTGTCAATTGATCTCACAGAGTTACACTGTTGTTTTCATTGAAAAGTGTACTAACAGTGTTTTCTTGGAATATGCAATGAGATATTTCAGAGAGCAATGAAACTTACGGTGACAAAAGAAACACCCTCATGTAAAACCTAGAGAGAAGGTTTCTGAGGAAACGTTTTGTGATGTGTGAATTCATCTCACAGAGTTACAGGATTCTTTTCATGGAGCAGTTTGCTATCACTGTTTTTGGCGAATCTGAGAAGGGATATTTTGGATCGCATTGAAGCCTATGGGAACAAAGGAAATATCCTCAGATAAAAACGAGAGGGAAGCTTTCTGAGAAAGTTCTTTGTGATGCGTGAATTGATCTCATAGAGTTAGAGTTTTATTTTCATGGAGGAGTTTGCTAACACTGTTTTCATGTAAACTGCAAAGGGATATTTGGGAGTGCATTGAGGCCTACCTTGAAAAAGTAAGCATCCACAGATAAAAATTAGAAAGAACCGTTTTGAGAAACTGCTTTGTGTTGTGTGAATTCATCTAACAGAGTTACACAATTATTTTCATACAATAGTTTGTCAACACTGTTTTGGTGGAATCTGCAAAGGGATATATGGGAGTGACTTGAGGCCTATAGTGAAAAAGGAAATATCCTCAGATAAAAACTAGAAAGAAGCTTTCTGAGAAACTGCTTTGTGATGTGTGAATTCATCTCATACAGTTTCACGGTTCTCTTCAATGAACAGTTTGCTAACACTGCTTTCATGGAATCTGCAAAGGGATATTTCGGAGAGCATTGAAGCCTATATTGAAAAAGGAAATATCCTCAGATAAAAACCAAAAATAAGCTTTCTGAGAAACTGCTTTGTGATGTGTGAATTCATCTCATGGAGTTACACTGTTCTTTTTATTTACCACTTTGCTAACACTCTTTTCTTGGATTCTGCAATGGGATATTTCTAAGCCCATTGAAGCTTATGGTGACAAAGGAAATATCTTCATATAAACACTAGAAAGAAGCATATTGAGAAACCACTTTATGCTGTGTTAATTCATCTCACAGAGTTAACATGACTCTTTTCATGGATCAGTTTGGTAGCACTGTTTATGGGGAATCTAAGAAGGGATAGTTTTGATCACCTTGAAGCCAGTGGTGACAAATGAAATATGCTCAGATAAAAACTAGAAAGAAGCTTTCTGAGAAAGGCTTTTGTGATGTGCGAATTCAACTCAGAGAGTTACTCCTTTCTTTTCATGGAGGGGTTTGCTAATACTGTTTTTGTGGAATCTGCAAAGGGATATTTGGGAGCGCATTGAGGCCTAGGAAATATCCTCAGATAAAAACTAGAAAGAAGCTTTCTGAGAAACAACTTTGTGATGTGTGAATTCATCTCACAGAGTTACACCATTCTTTTCATGGAGCAGTTTGTTAGCACTGCTTTTGGGGAATCTGAGAAGGTATATTTTGGACTCCATTGAAGCCTAAGGTGACAAAGGAAATATTCTCGGAAAAAAACTGGAAAGAAGCTTTCTGAGGGAGTTCTTTTTGATGTGTTAAATCATCTCACAGAGTTACACCTTTGTTTTCATGGAGCTGATGGATAACACTCTTAGTGGAACCTGCAATAGGATATTAGGGAGCACATTGAAGCCTACGGTTACAAAGGAAATATGCTCAGATAAAAACCAAAAAGAAGCTTTAAGTGAAATTGCTTTGTGATGGGTGAATTCACCTCACTGAGTAACATTATTCTTTTTTTTTTTTTTTTTTTTTGAGACGGAGTCTCGCTCTGTCACCCGGGCTGGAGTGCAGTGGCCGGATCTCAGCTCACTGCAAGCTCCGCCTCCCAGGTTCACGCCATTCTCCGGCCTCAGCCTCCTGAGTAGCTGGGACTACAGACGCCCGCCACCTCGCCCGGCTAGTTTTTTGTATTTCTTAATAGAGACGGGGTTTCACCATGTTAGCCAGGATGGTCTCGATCTCCTGACCTCGTGATCCGCCCATCTCGGCCTCCCAAAGTGCTGGGATTACAGGCTTGAGCCACCGCGCCCGGCCCATTATTCTTTTCATTGAGAAGTTTGCTAACACTTTTTTCATTTAATCTGCAGTTGGGTAGTCGGGAGCACATTGAGGAATACGGTGAAAAAGGAAATATCCTCAGATAAAAACTAGAAAGAAGCTTTCAGAGAAGCTCCTTTGTGATGTGTGCATTCATCTCATAGAGCTAAACGTTTCTGTTGAGAGAGCACTTTGGCATCACTGTATTTGTGGTGTCTAAGAAGGGATATCTGAGAGTGCATTGAAGCCTATGGTGGTAAAGGAAATATCCATGGTCAACAACCAACAAAAAGCTTTCTGAGAAATTGCTTTCTGTTGTTTGAATTCATCTCACAGATTAACATCTTCCTTTCCATGGAGCAGTTTGCTAACACTATTTTCGTGGAATCTGCAAAGGAATATTCATAAGGGCATTGAGGCAAATGGTGTAAAAGGAAATATCCTCAGACAAAAACGCTTTCTGACAAACTCCTTTGTGATTTGTGAATATATCTCACAGAGTTACATTATTCTTTTCATGGAGCAAGTTTGGTAGCACTCTTTTTGGAGAATCGGAGAAGGGATAATTTGGATTGCATTGAAGACTATGGTGACATAGGAAATATTCTCACATAAAATCTAAAAAGAAACATTCTGAGAAACTTCCTTGTGCTTTGTGAGTTCATCTCACAGAGTTACAAGTTTCTTTTCATTGAGAAGTTTGCTAACACTTTTTTTGTGGAATCTGTAATGGGAAATTATGGAGCACACTGAAACCTATGGTGAAAAATGAAATATCCTCAGATAAAAACTAGAAAGAAGCTTTCTGAGAAACTGCTTTCTGATTTGTGAATTCATCTCACAGAGTTACACCATTCTTTTCATGGAGCAGTTTGGTAGCACTGATTTAGGGGTGTTTGAGAATGGATATTTTGGATCACTTTGAAGCCTATGGTGACAAAGGAAATATCTTCTGAAGAAAACAAGAAAGAAGCTTTCTGAGGAATTTCTTTGTGATGTGTGAATTCATCTCAGAGTTCCACCTTTCTTTTCATGGAGCAATTTGTGAACACTGTTTCGTGGTATCTGCAAAGTGATGTATGGGAGTGCATTGAGGCCTATGGTGTGAAAGAAAATATCCTCAGAAAAAACTGGAAAGAAGCTTTCTGAGAAACTAACTTTGGATGGGTGAATTCATCTTACAGAGATACACCCTTGTTTTCATTGAGCAATTTGATAACACTGTTTTCGTGGAATCTGAAATAGGATATTTGGGAGCGCATTGAAGTCTATGGTGACAAAGTAAATATCCTCAGAGAAAAAACAAAAAGAAGCTTTCTGAGAAACTGCTTTGTGATGTGTGAATTCATCTCACAGACTTACACCTTTCTTTTCATGGAGGAGATTGCTAACACCATTTTCCTGGAGTCTGCAAAGGGATATTCACAAGTCCATTGAGGCCTATGGTAATAAAGGAAATATCCTCAGACAAAAACGAGAAAGAAGTTTTCTGAGAAACTGCTTTATGAGGAGTGAAATCATCTCACAGAATTACACCATTCTTTTCAATGAGCAGTTTGATAACATGGTTTTCACGGAATCTGCAGTAGGATATTTGGGAGTGCATTGAACCCTACGGTGACAAAGGAACTATCCTCAGATAAAAGTCAAAAAGAAGCTTTCTGTGAAATGACTTTGTGATGTGTAAATCCACCCCATAGAATTACACTGTACTTTTTATTGAGAAGTTCGCTAACAATTTTTTTGACTATTCTGCAAAGGAATATTCGAGAGCACCTTGAGGAAAGTGTTGAAAATGCTAATATCCTCAGATAAAACTAGAAAGAAAGGTTGTGAGAAACAGCATTGTGATATTTGAATTCATCTCACAGTTCATCTTTCTTTTCATGGAGCAGTTTTCTAACACTCTTTTCATGGAATCTGCAAAGAGATATTTGGGAGTGCACTGAAGCCTATAGTGAAAAAGGAAATATCCTCAGATAAAAAAGTAGAAAAAATCTTTCTGTGAAACTGACTGTGATGTGTGAATTCATCTCACAGAGTTCCACCGTTCTTTTCATTGAGCAGTTTGTGAACACTGTTTTTGTGGAATCTGCAATAGGATATTTGGAAGCCCATTGAAACCTATGGTGAAAAGGGAAATATCCTCAGATAAAAAGCAAAAGGAAGCTTTCTGAGAAACTACTTTGTGATGTGTGAACTCATCTCACACAGTTACACTGTTGTTTCCCTCGAGAAGTTTGCTGAAACTGTTTTTTTGGGATCTGCAATGGGATATTTCAGAGTGTATTGACGCTTATGGTGAGAGGAAATATCCTCATATAAAAACTAGAAAGAAGATTTCTGAGAAACTGCTTTGTGATTTGTGAATTCCTGTCACAGAATTACACGATTCTCTTCATGGAGCAGTTTGGTAGCACTGCTTTTGGGGAAGCTGAGAAGGGATATTTGGGATCACATTGAAGCCTATGGTATCAAATTAAATACGTCAGATAAAAACTAGATAGAAGTTCTATGAGAAACTGCTTTATGACGTGTGAATTCATCTCACAGAGTTACACTGTTCATTTCCTTGAGCAGTTTGATAACACTGTTTTCTTGAATCTGCAATGGGATATTTTGGAGCGCATTGAAGCTTATGGTGACAAAGAAATATCCTCAGACATAAACCAAAAAGAACATTTCTGAAATACTGCTTTGTGATCTGTGAATTCATCTCACAGATTTACATATTTCTTTTCATGGAGCCATTTGCTAACACTGTTTTTGTGGAATCTGCAAAAGGATATTCACTAGAGCCTTGAGGTAAATTGTGAAAAAGGAAATATCCTCATACAAAAACTAGAAAGAAGCTTTCTGAGAAACTGCTTTGTGATTTGTGAATTCATTTCATAGAATTACACCTTTCTTTTCATGGGGCAGTTTGGTAGCACTGTTTTTAGAAAATCTGAGAAGGGATATTTTGTATCACATTGAAGCCTATGTTAACAAAGGATGTATCCACAGATAAAATCTAGAAAGAAGCTTTCAAAGAAACCTCTTTGTGATTTGTGAATTCATCTCACAGAGTTACACCATCCTTTTCATTGAGCAGTTTGTGAACACTGTTTTTGTGGAATCTGCAATAGGATATTTGGAAGCCCATTGAAACCTATGGTGAAAAGGGAAATATCCTCAGATAAAAAGCAAAAGGAAGCTTTCTGAGAAACTACTTTGTGATGTGTGAACTCATCTCACACAGTTACACTGTTGTTTCCCTCGAGAAGTTTGCTGAAACTGTTTTTTTGGGATCTGCAATGGGATATTTCAGAGTGTATTGATGCTTATGATGACAAAGGAAATATCCTCATATAAAAACTAGTGAGAAGGTTTCTGAGAAACTGCTTTGTGATTTGTGAATTCCTGTCACAGAGTTACATGATTCTCTTCATGGAGCAGTTTGGTAGCACTGCTTTTGGGGAGGCTGAGAAGGGATGTTTGGGATCACATTGAAGACTACGGTATCAAATTAAATACCTCAGATAAAAACTAGAAAGAAGCTCTATGAGAAGCTGCTTTATGACGTGTTAATTCATCTCACAGAGTTACACTGTTCATGTCCTTTAGCAGTTTGCTAACACTGTTTTCTTGTAATTTGCAATGGGATATTTCAGAGATCATTGAAGATTATTGTGACAAAGGAAATATCCCAAGAGAAATACAAGAAAGAAGCTTTCTGAGAAACTTCTTTGTGATCTGTGAATTCATCTCGCAGATTTACACATTGCTTTACATGGAGCCATTTGCTAACACTGTTTCTTTGGAATCTGCAAAGGGATATTCACTAGAGCCTTGAGGTAAATTGTGAAAAAGGAAATATCCTCAGACAAAAACTAGAAAGAAGCTTTCTGAGAAACTGCTTTGTGATTTGTGAGTTCATTTCACAGAGTTACACTTTTCTTTTCATGGAGCAGTTTGGTAGCACTGTTTTTGGGGAATGTGAGAAAGGATATTTTGGATAGCATTGAAGCTTATGGTGACAAAGGAAATATCCTCAGATACAATCTATACAGAAGCTTTCTGAGGAACTTATTTGTGATGCATGAATTCATCTCGCAGTGTTACACCCTTCTTTTCATGGGGAAGTTTGGTCGCACTCCTTCTGGGGAATCTGAGAAGGGATATTTTGAATTATATTCAAGCCCATTGTGACAAAGGAAATATCCTCAGATAAGTAATAGAAAGAAGCTTTCTGAGAAACTGCTTTGAGATGTGTGAATTCATTCCACAGAGTTACACGATTCTTTCCTTGGGGCAGTTTGGTAACCCTGTTTTCTGGAATCTTCAAAAGGATATATATTCGAGCACATTGAAGCCTGTGGTGACAAAGGAAATATCCTAAAATAAAAAACAAAAAGAAGCTTTCTGATAAGCTGCTTTGTGATGTGAGAATTCATCTCACAGTGTTACACTCTTCTTTTCATTGAGCAGTTTTCTCACACTGTATTCTTGGAATTTGCAATGGGATGTATCGGAAATCATTGAAGCTTATGGTGACAAAGGAAATATCATCAGACAAAAACTCTAAAGAAACTTTCTGAGAAACTATTTTGTGACTTTGAATTCATCACACAGAGTTACACAATGCTTTCATTGGAGCAGTTTGGTAGAACTGTTTCTGGGGAATCTGAGAATTGATATTTTGAATTGAAGTGAAGCTTAGGGTGACACAGGAAATATCCACAGATAAAAACTAGAAAGAAGCTTTCTGAGAAACTTCTTTGTGATGTATGAATTCATCTCAGAGAGTTACACCTTTCTTTTCATGGAGCAGTTTGCTAACACTGTTTTCATGGAATCTGCAAAGAGATATTTGGGAGTGCTTTGAGGCCTATGGTGAAAAGGAAATATCCTCAGATAAAAACAAGAAAGAAGCTTTCTGAGAAACTGCTTTGTGATATGTGAATTCATCTCAGAGAGTTACACCTTTCTTTTCAATGAGTAGTTTGATAAAACTGTTTTCTTGGAATCTGCAATGGGATATTTCAGAGCGCATTGAATCTTACGGTGACAAATGAAATATGCTCACATAAAAACTAGAAAGAAGCTTTCTGAGAAACTGCTTTGTGATATCCTATTTCATCTCACAGATTTACACGATTCTTTTCATGTATCAGTTTGGTAGAACTCTTTTTGTGGAATCTGAGGTGGGATATTTCAGATCACATTGAAGAATACGTGACAAAAGAAATATCCTCAAATAAAAACTAGAAAGAAGCCTTCTGAGAAACTTCTTCATTATGTGTGAATTTATCTCGCAGAGTTACACTCTTCTTTTCATTGTGCAGTTTGCTAACACTATTTTCTTGGAATCTGCAATGGGCTAGTTCAGAACGCATTGCAGCTTATGGTGAAAAAGGAAATATCCTCATATAAAAATTAGACAGAAACTTTCTGAGAAAGTGCTTTTTGCAGTGTTAATTCATCTCACAGAGATACATGATTTTTTTCATGAATCAGTTTGTTAGAACTGTTTTTGGGGAGTCTGAGAAGGGATATTTTGAATTGCGTTGAAGCCTACCATGACAAATGAAATGTCCTCAGATAAAAAACTAGGAAAAATCTTTCTGAGAAAGTACTTTGTGATGTGTGAATTGATCTCAGAGATTTACATGTTTCTTTTCATGGAGCAGTTTGATAACACTGTTTTCGTGGAATCTGCAACTGGATATTTGGGAGTACATTGAGGCCAATAGTGAAAAGGGAAATTTCCGTTAAAAACCGGAAAGAATCTTACTGAGAAACTTCTTTGTGGTGTGTGAATTCATCATACAGTTTTGCACCATTCGTTTAATTGAGTAGTTTGATGACACTGTTTTCATGGAATCTGCAATAGGATATTTGGGAGTGCTTTGAAGCGTTTAGGGACAAAGGAAATATCCTCAGATAAAAACCAAGAAGCTTTCTGTGAAACTTCTTTGTGATGTGTGAGTTTTTCTTACAGAGTTACAACCTTCTTTTCATTGAGAAGTTTTCTACAACATTTTTCATGGAATGTGCAACGGGATATTCCAGAGCACACTGCAGAATATGGTGAAAAAGGAAATATCCTCAGATAAAACTTGAAAGAACCTATCTGAGAGACAGTTTTTTGATGTGTGAATTCATGTCACAGAGTTACACCACTCTTTTCATAGAGCAGCTTGGTAGAACTCTTTTTGGGGATTCTGAGAAGAGATATTTTCTACAACATTGAAGCCTATGGTGACAAAGGAAATATCCTCAGATAAAAACTACAAAGAACCTTTCTGAGAGACTGTTTTGTGATGAGTGAATTCATCACACACTTATTCATGATTCTTTTCCTGGGGAAGTTTGATAACACTGTTTAGTGGAATGTACAATAGGATATTATGGAGCGCAGTGAAGTCTATATTGACAAAGGAAATATACTCAGACACAAATCAAAAAGAAATTTCCTGAGAAAGAGCTTTGTGACGTATGAATTCACCTAACAGATTTACACGTTTCATTTCATGGAGACTTTGCTAACACTATTTTCATGGAATCTACAAAGGGATATTCAGGAGCACATAGAGGCCTGTGGTAAAAAAGGAAATATCCTCAGATAAAAAATAGAAAGACACTTTCTGAGAAACTGCTTTGTGATTTGTGAATTCATCTCACAGAGTTATTCGATTATTTTCATGGAGCAGTTAGGTAGCACAGTTTTTGGGGAATATGAGAAAGGATAATTTGGATGACATTGAAGCCTATGGTGACAAAGGAAGTATCCTCAGGTAAAAACTAGAAGAAACTTTCTGTGAAACTGCTTTGTGATGTGTGAATTCACCTCACAGTGTTACATCTCTATTTTCTTGCATCAGTCTGCTAACACTGTTTTCATGGAATCTGCAACAGGATATTTTGGAGTTCATTGAAACTCATGGAGACAAAGGAAGTATCCTCAAGGAAAAACTAGAAAGAAACCCTCTGAGAAACCGCTTTTTGATGGCTTAATTCATCTTGTAGAGTTACAAAATTCTTTCTGTAGAGCAGTTTTGTAGTACTGTTTTTGAGGAATCAGAGAAGGGATATTTTTGATCACAATATAGCCTATGATGACAAAGGACATATCTTCAGGTAAAAAATAGAAAGAAGCTGTCTGAGAAACTGCTTTGTGATTTGTGAATTCATCTCACAGAGTTATTTGATTCTTTTCATGGAGTTGTTTTGTAGCACTGATTTGGGGAATCTGAGAAGGGATATTTTGAATTACATTGAAGCCTATGGTGACAAAGGAAACATCCTCAGATTAAAACTAGAAAGAAACTTTTGAGAAACTGCTTTATGATTTGTGAATTTATCTCACAGAGTTACATGGTTCTTTTCATGGAGCAGTTGGGTTACCCTGTTTTTGGGGAATCTGAGAAGGGATATTTTGGATCGCTTTGAAGCCTATGGTAACAAAAAAATATTAAACAGATAAAAACTAGAAAGAAGCTGTCTCAGAAACTTCTTTGTGATGTGTGTATTCATCTCACAGAGTAACACCTTTCTTTTCATGGAACAGTTTGTTAACAATGTTAGTGTGCTATCTACAAAATGATATTTGGGAGCGAGTTGAGACCTATGGTGAAAAAGGAAATATCTTCAGATAAAAACTAGAAAGAAGCTTTCTGAGAAAATGCTTTGTGATGTGAGAATTCATCTCATAGAATTACACCACTAGTTTCATGGAGCAGTTTGTTAACACTGTTTTCTTGGATTCTGCAACAAGATATTTCAGAGTGCATTGAAGCCTCTGGTGACACACAAAATATCCTCAGACAAAACCGCAAAAGAAACTTTCTCTGAAACTTCTTTGTAATATGTGAATTCATCTCCCAGAGTTACATCTTTCTTTTCATGGAGCAGTTTGCTGACACTGTTTTCGTGCAATCTGCAAAGGGATATTTGGGAGCGCTTTGAGGCCTAGAGTGAAAAAGGAAATATCATCAGAAAAAAATGAGAAAGAAGCTTTCTGAGAAACTACTTTTTGATGTGTGAATTCATCTCACAGAGTTACACGGTCCTTTTCACTGAGCAGTTTAATAACACTGTTTTCATGGAATCTGCAATAGGATATTTCTGAGCGCATTGAAGCCTATGGTGACAAAGGAAATATCCTCTGATAAAAACCAAAAAGATGGTTTCTGAGAAACTGCTTTGTGATGTGTGAATTCATCTCACAGAGTTACACTGTTCCTTTAATTGAGTGGTAGGCTAACACTGTTTCCTTGGAATCTGCAAAGGCATATTTCAGAGCCCATTGAAGCGTATTGTGACAACGGAAATATCCTTAGAGAAAAACTGGAAAGAAGTTTTCTGAGAAACCGTTTTGTGGCGTGTTAATTCATCACACAGGGTTACACGATTCTTTTCATTGAGCAGTTTGGTAGCACTCTTTTTGGGGAATCTGAGAAGGGATATTTTGGATCGTATTGAAGCCTATGTTGAAAAGGAAATGTCCCCAGATAAATCTAGAAAGAAACTTTCTGAGAAAGTTCTTTGTGATGTGTGAATTCATCTCACAGAGTTACATCTTTCTTTCCATGGAGCAGTTCGCTAAAACTGTTTTCATGTAATCTTCAAGGGGATATTTCAGACTGCATTGAGGCCTTTGATGAAAAACTAATATCCTCAGATAAAAAACCAAAAAGAAGCATTCTGAGAAACTGCTTTGTGATGTATGAATTCATCTTACAGTGTTACACTGTTCTTTTCGTTGAGCAGCTTGCTAACACTTTTTTCGTTTAATCTGCGATGGGATATTCTGGAGCGCACTGAGGAATACGGTGAAAAGGGAATTACCCTCAGATAAAAATGAGAAAGAAGCTTTCACAGAACTCCTTTGTGATGTGTGTATTCATCTCATAGAGGTAAACGTTTCTGTTGAGGGAGCACTTTTGCATCACTGTTTTTGTGGTGTCTGAGAAGAGATATCTGAGAACGCATTGAAGTCTATGGTAGAAAAGGAAATATCCTCACACAAAAACTAGAAAGAAGATTCCTGAGAAACTTCTTTGTTATGGGTCAATTTATCTCACAGAGTTGCATCATTCTTTTCATGGAGCAGTTTTTAAGCACTGTTTTTATGGAATCTGCAGAGGGATAATTGGAAGTGCATAGAGGCCTAAGGTGAAAAAAGAAATTTCTTCAGGTAACAATTGGAGAGAAGCTTTTGGAGAAACTCCCTCATGATGTGTGAATTCATCTCATAGAGTTAAACGTTTCTGTTGAGGGGGCACTTTGGCATCACTGTTTTTGTGGTGTCTGACAAGGGATATTTGGGAGCACATTGCAACCTATGATAGAAAAGGAAATATCCTCAGATAAAAACTAGAACGAAGCTATCTGAGAAAATGCTTTATCATGAGTTAATTCATCTCCCAGAGTTACACGAATCTTTTCAAGGAGCAGTTTGGTATTACTATTTTTAGGGAATGTGAGAAGGGATATTTTTAATTGCATTGAAGCCTAAGGTGGCAATGGAAATATCCTAAGATAAAAACTAGAAAGAAGCTTTCTGAGAAAGTTCTTTGTCATGTGTGAATTCATCCCACAGAGTTACACCTTTCCTTTCATGGAGCAGTTTGCTAACACTGTTTTCGTGGAATCTGTAAAGGGATATTTGGAAGCACATTGAGGCCTAGAGTGAAAAAGGAAATACCCTCAGATAAAAAACAGAAAGACGCTTTCTGAGAAACTGCTTTGTGATGTGTGAGTTCATCTCACAGAGATACACTGTCCTTTACATTGATGAGTTTCCCAACTTCTTTCTGATTGATCAATTTATCTCACAGGGTTACATCAATCCTTTCATGGTGCAGTATGTTAGCACTGTTTTTGTGGAATCTGCAGAGGGATATTTGAGAGCACATAGAGACCTAAGATGAAAAAAGAAATTTCTCTAGGTAACAACAGGAGAGAAGATTTTAGAGAAACTCCTTTGTGATATTCGCATTAATCTCATAGAGGTAGCATTTCTGTGGAGGAAGCACTTTGACATCAAGGTTTTTGTGGTACCTGAGATGGGATATTTGGGAGCGTACTAAAGCCAACATTGGAAAAAGAAATATCCTCATATAAAAACCAGAAAGAACCTTTCTTTGAAATCACTTTGTGATGCATTACTTCGTGTCACAGAGTTACACAATTCTTTTCATGGAGCTGTTTGGTAACAGTGTTTTCGTGGATTCTGCAAAGGGATATTTGGGACTGCATTGAGATCTATAGTGAAAAAGGAAATATCCTCAGATAAAACCTAGAAAGAAACTTTCTGAGAAACTGCTTTGTGGTGTGTGAATTCATCTCACAGAGTTACACCATACTTTTCATTGAACAGTTTTCTAACAATGTTTTTGTGGAATCTGTAATAGGATATTTTAGAGTGCATTGAAGCCTATGGTGACAAAGGAAATATTCTCAGGTAGAAATCAAAAAGAGGCTTTCACATAAACTACTTTGTGATGTGTGAATTCATCTCACAGAGTTACACCGTTCTTTTCATTGAACAGTTTGCTAATACTGTTTTCTTGAAATCTGCAATAGGATGTTTCGGAGCACATTGAAGCCTATAATTACAAAGGAAATATCCTCAGCTAAAAACTAGAAGGAAGCTTTCTGAGAACGTTCCTTTGATTTGTGAATTTATCTCACAGAGTTTTACCTTTCTTTTTCATGCAGCAGTTTGATAATACCATTTTTGTGGAATCTGAAAAGGGATATCTGTGGGTGTATTGAGGCCTACATTGAAAAAGGAAATAACCTCAGATATTAAGTAGAAAGTAGGATTCTGAGAAACTGCTTTGTGATGTGTGAACTCACACCACAGAGTTAAAATGTTCCTTTCTTTGAGAAGTTTGCTAACAACATTATCATGGAATCTCCAAAGGGATATTTAGTAGCGCATTGAGGCCTATTGTGAAAAAGCAAATATCCTCAGATAATAACTAGAAAGAAGCTTACTGAGAAACTGCTTTGCGATGTGTGAATTCATCTCACAGAGTTAAAATGTTCCTTTCATTGAGAAGTTTGCTAACACTGTTTTCTTGGGGTCTGCAAAGGGATATTTTGGAGCACATTGAAGCTTATGGGACAAAGGAACCATCCTCAGACAAAAACTAGAAAGAATCTTTCTGAGAAATTGCTTTGTGATTCGTGAATTCATCTCACAGAGTTACATGAATCTTCTCAAGGAACAGTTTATTAGCAACGTTTTTGGGGAATCTGAGAAGGGATATTTTGGATCAGATTGAAGCCTATGGTGACAAAGGGAGTATCCTCAGATAAAAACCAGAAAGAAGCTTTGTGAGAAAGTCCTTTGTGATGTGTGAATTCATCTCAAAGATGACCACCTTTCTTTTCATGGAGCAGTTTGTTAACACTGTTTTCGTGGAATCTGCAAAGGAATATTTGGGAGTGCATTGAGGCCAATGGTAAAAAAGGAAATATCCTCAGATAAAAACTAGAAAGAATCTTTCTGAGAAACTGCTTTGTGTTGTGTGAATTCAGCTAACAGAGTTAAACCGTTGTTTTCATTGAGCAGTTTGCTCACACTGTTTTTTTGTGGAATCTACAAAGGGATATTTGGGAGTGCATTGAAGCCTACATTTGCAAAGGAAATATACTCAAATAAAAACCAAAAAGAAGTTTTCCTAGAAACTCCTTTGTGATGTGTTAATTCATCTCACAGAGTTTCACAAACGTTTTCTAGGATCAGTTTGGTTGCAGTTTTTTGGGGGATTCAGAGAAGGGATATTTTGAATCGCATTGAAGCCTACAGTGACAAACGAAATATCCTTATATAAAATCTATAAAGTTACATTCTGAGAAATTTCTTTGTGATGTTTGAATTCATCTCACAGAGTTACACTGTTCTTTTCATGGAGAAGTTTGGTAGCCTCTTTCTGGGGAATCTGAGAGGGGATATTTTGGATCGCATTGAAGTCAAGAGTGTCAAAGAAATATTCCCAGAAAATACTAGAAAGCTTTATGTGATAATTTTTGTGATGTGTGAAATCATCTAACAGAGTTACACAATTCCTTTCATGAATCAGTTTGGTAACCCTGTTTTTGGGGAATCTGAGGAAGGATATTTTGTATTGCATTGAAGCCAATGGTGACAAAGGAAACAGCCTTAGATAAAAACTAGAAATAAGCTTTCTGAGAAAGTTCTTTGTGATCTGTTTTTTCATTTCACAGGGTTACACCTTTCGTTTCATGGAGCAGTTTGCTAACACTGCTTTCGTGGAAACTGCATAGGTATATTTGGGAGCTCATTGAGGCCTGCTGTAAAAAGAGAAATATCCTCAGATAAAAATTAGAAAGAATCTTTTGGAGAAACTACTTTGTGATGTGTCAATTCATTTCACAGAGTTACACTGTTCTTTTTAATGAGCAGTTTGTTAACATTGTTTTCTTAGAATGTGCAATGGAATATTTCAGAGCACATTGAAGCTTATGGTGACAAAGGAAATATTGTAAGACAAAAAGTAGAAAGAAGCTTTCTGAGAAACTGCTTTGTGATTTGTGAGTTCATCCCACAGAGTTACACGATTCTTCTCATGGGGCAATTTGTTAGCACTGTTTTTGGGGAATCTGAAAAGGAATATTTTGGGTTTCATAGAAGCCTATGGTGACAAAGGGAATATCCTCAGATAAAAACTAGACAGAGGCATTCTGAGAAAGTTCTTTGTGAAGTGTGAATTCATCTCATAGAGTTACACCTTTCTTTTTATAGAGCCGTTTGCTAACACTGTTTTTGTGGAATCTGCAAAGGGTTATTTGGGGACAAATTTAGGCCTATGGTGAAAAAGGAAATATCCTTAGAAAAAAACTGCAAAGAAGCTTTGTGAGAAACTACTTTGTGATGTGTGAATTCATCTCACAGAGTTACACTGTTCATTTCATTGAACAGTTTGCTAATACAGTTTTCTTGGAAACTGCAATGCGATATTTCAGAGTGCATTAATGCTTATGGTGACAAAGGAAATATCCTCAAACAAAAAAACAGAAAGGAGCTTTCTGAGATATTTCTTTTGATGTGTGAATTCATCTCACAGAGTTACACCTTTCTTTCATGGCGCAATTTACTAACATGGTTTTCGTGGAATCTGCAAAGGGATATTTTGGTGCTGACTGAGGCCTATACTGAAAAAGGAAATATACTCAGATAAAAACTAGAAAAAAGCATTCTGAGAAACTGATTTGTGATATGTGATTTCATCTTACAGAATTATACCATTGTTTTCATTGAGCAGTTTGATAACACTCTTTTCATGGAATCAGCAATAGGATATTTGGGAGCGCATTGAAGCCTATGGTGACAAAGGAAATATCCTCAGACAAAAACCAAACAGGAGCTTTCTGAGACACTGCTTTGTAAAGTGTGAATTCACGTCACAGATTTACACATTTCTTTTTTCATGGAGCAGTTTGCTAACACTATTTTTGTGGAATCTGTAAAGGGATATTTTTGAGCACATTGAGGCCAATGGCGAAAAAGAAAATATCCAGACAAAAAAGAAAGAAACTTTCTGAGAAACTGTTTTGTGATTTGTGAATTCAACTCACTGAGTTACACCTTTCTTTTCATTGAGCAGTTTGGTAACACTGCTTTTGTGGAATCTGCAAAGGGATATTCGGGAGCGCCTAGAGTCCAATGATGAAAAAAGAAGAAGTATCTTCAGGCAAAAACAAGAGAGAATCTTTCTGAGAAACTCCTTTGTGATGTGTGCATTAATCTAATAGAGTTAAATGTTTCTGTTGAGGGAGCACTTTGGCGTCACTCTTTTTGTGGTGTCTGAGAAGGGATATTTGGGAGCACATGAAGCCTATGGTGGAAAAGGAAATATCCTCAAACAAAAACTAGAACGAAGCTTTCTGAGGAAGTTGTTTGTGATGTGTGAATTTACCTCAAGAGGTACACCTTACTTGTCATCAAGCAGTTTGCTACCACTGTTTTTGAGGAATCTGCAAATGAATATATGGGAGTGCATTGAGGCCTATAGTGAATAAAGAAATATCCTCAGATAAAACCGAGAAAGAATCTTTCTGAGAAACTGGTTGGTGTTGTGTGACTTCATGTCACAGAGTGACATTGTTCTTTTTCATTCAGCATTTTGTTAATGCTGTTTTTGTAGAATCTACAATAGCATATTTTGGAGCACATTGAAGTGTATGATGGCAAAGGAAATATCCTCAGAAAAAAACTAGAAAGAAGTTTTCTGACAAGCAGTTTTGTGATGTGTGAATTAATCTCACAGAGTTACACCATTCCTTTCATGGAGCAGTTTGGTAGCACTGTTTTTGGGGAATCTGAGAAGGGATATTTTGGATCACATTGAAGCCTAGGGTGACAAAGGAAATATCCTCAGATAAAAAATAGAAAGAAGCTTTCTGAGAAAGTTCTTTGTGATGTGTGAATTCAGCTCACAGAGTTACACATTTCTTTTCATAGAGCAGTTGGCAAACACTGTTTTCGTGGAATCTGCAAAGGGACATTTTGAACGCTTTTAGGCCAATGGTGAAAAACTAAATATCCTCAGATAAAAACTAGGAAGAATCTTTCTGACAAACTGCTTTGTGATGTGCGAATTCATCATACAGAGTTAAATCTTTCTTTTCATTGATCAGCTTGTTAACACTGTATTCTTGGAATCCACAATGGGCTATTTCAGGATGGTTTGAAGCTTATGACAAAAAAGGAAATATCCTCATATTAAAACTAGAAAGAAGTTTTCTGAGAAACTGCTTTGTGATTTGTTAATTCAACTCACACAGTTACATGATTCTTTTCATGGTTCAGTTTGGTAGCACTGTTTTTGGGGAATCTAAGAAGGGATATTTTGGATCACATTGAAACATAAGATGACAAAGTAAATATCCTCAGATAAAAGACAGAAAGAAGCTTTCTGAGAAAGTTCTTCGTGAAGTGTGAATTCATCTCACATAGTTACACCTTTATGTTTACGGAACAGCATGCTAACACTGCTTTCCTGGTATCTGCAAAGGGATACTTGGGAGCACCTTGAGGCCTATGGTGAAAAAGGAAATATCATTAGAGAAAAACTATAAAGAAGCTTTCTGAGAAACTGCTTTTTGATGGGTGAATTCATCTCAGAGAGTTCCATCTTTCTTCTCATTGTGTAGTTTGGTAGCACTATTTTTGGGCAATCTGCAAAGGGATTTTCAGGAGCTCATAGAGGAATATGGTGAAAAAGGAAATATCTTCAGATAAAAACTGGAGAGAAGATTTTTGAGAAACTGTTTTGTGATATGTGCATTCACCTCCTAGAGATAAATCATTTTGTTGATTGAGCAGTTTGGCATCACTGTTTTTGTGTTGTTAGAGAAGGGATAGTTGGGAGTGCATTGAGGCTGATGGTGGATTAGTAAATTTGCAAAGATAAAAGCTATAAAGAAGATTTCTGATAGACCGTTTTGTGATGGGTGAATTCATGTCACAGAGTGAAATCTTTCTTTTCATTGAGCAGTTTGTTAACAATGTTTTTGTGGACTATGCAAAGAGATATTTGGGAGCAGATAGAGGCCAATGTTGAAAAAGGAATTATCTTCAGGTAAAAACTGGATAGAAAGTTTTTGGTAACCCTTTTGTGATGTGTGCATTCATCTCATAGAGGTAAAGCTTTCTGTTGAGAGAGTACTTTGGCATCACTGTTTTTGTGGTGTCTGAGAAGGGATATTTGGGAGCCCATGATAGCCGATGGTGGGAAAGGAAATATCCTGAGATAAAAACTAGAAAGAAGATTTCTGAGAAATTTCTCTGTGACGGCTGAATTCATCACACAAAGTTATAACTTTGTTTTCTTTGAGCAGTTTGGTAGCACTGCTTTTATGGAATCTGCAAAGGGATATTCAGAAACTCCTGAAGGCCTACGGTGGAAAAAGAAATAAATTCAGATAAATACTAGAGACAAAGTTTTCGAGAAATGGTTTTGTGAATTGTGTATTCATCTCAAAGAGTTTAAACTTTATGTTGATTGAGCAGTTCTGCATCACTGTTTTGGTGGTATCTGAGAGGAGTGATTTTTGATCACATTGAAGCCTATGGTGAAAAAGAAATATCCTCAGATTTAACCTAGAAAGAAGTTTTCTGAGAAACTGCTTTGTGATGGGTGAATTCATCTCACAGAGTTACACATTTCTTTTCATTGAGCAGTTTGGTAACACTGTTTTTGTGGAATCTGCAAAGGGATATTCGGGAGTGCAAAGAGTCCAATGGTGAAAAAGGAAATATCTTCAGGTAAAAACTGGAGAGAAACTCTCTGAGAAACTCCTTTGTGATGTGTGCATTCATCTCACTGAGTTAAACGTTTCTGTTGAGGGAGCACTTTGGCATCACTGTTTTTGTGGTGTCTGAGAAGGGATATTTGGGAGCACATTGAAGCCTGTGGCTTTAAAGGAAATATCCACATATAAAAACTAGAAAGAAGCTTTGTGAGAAGCAGTTTTGTGATGTGTGAACTCATCTCACAGAGTTACACCATTCTTTTCATGGAGCAGTTTGGTAGCACTGTTTTTGGGAATCTGAGAAGGAATATTTTGGATCGCACTGAAGCTTATGGTGACAAAGGAAATATCCTCAGATCAAAACTAGAAAGAAGCTTTCTGAGAAAGGTCTTTATGATGTGTGAATTCATCTCACAGTGTCACACCTCTCTTTCCGTGGAGCAGTTTGCCAACACTGTTTTCATGGAATCTGCAATGGATTACTCCAGAGCCCTTTGATGCCTATAGTGAAAAATGAACTTCCTCAGATAAAAACTAGAAAGAAGCCAACTGAAAAACAGCTTTGTGATGTGTGATTTCATCTTACAGAGTTTCACCATTCTTTTCAGTGAGCAGTTTGATAACACTGTTTTTGTGCATTGTGCAATAGGATATTTCAGAGTGCATTGAAGCCTATGGTGACAAAGGAAATATCCACAGATAAAAGTCCAAAAAGTAGCTTTCTGTTAAACTGCTTTGTGATGTGAGAATTAATCTCACAGAGTTATACCATTCTTTTCATTGAAAAGTTTGCTAACACCTTTTTCGTTTAATCTGCTATGGGATACTGGGGAGCGCATTGATTAAAATGGTGAAAAGGGAAATATCCTCAGATTAAAACTAGAAGGAAGTTTGCTGAGAAATATCTTTTTGATATGTAAAGTCATCTCACAGAGTTACACCATTCTTTTCATGGAATAGATTTTTAGCACCATTTTTGGGGAATCTGAGAAGGGATATTTTGGGTCACATTGAAGCCTATGGAGACAAAGGAAATATCCTCAATTAAAAACTGGAAAGAAGATTTATGAGAAACTGCTTCATCACGTGTGAATTCATCTCAGAGTTACAATGTTGTTTCCATTGAGCAATTTGATAACACTCTTTTCGAGAAATCTGCAATAGGATATTTGGGAGTGCATTGAAGCCTATGGTGACAAAGGAAATATCCTCAGACAAAAATCAAAAAGAAGCTTTCTGAGAAACTGCTTTGTGATTTATGAATTCATCTCACAGAGTTGCACCTTTCTTTTCATGTATCAGTTTGCTAACACTGTTTTTTTTTTTTTT